>NW_027266841.1:0-41728 GCF_046630445.1 Rutidosis leptorrhynchoides
TTGGTTCCTATATGGTAAAAAAATCTTTTTTTTTTACTCTTAAAAAAAAAGGGGGTATTTTGGTCCCAGGTTTTACCATAGAGTGATATTACCAGAATTAGTCTTATATCCTTTTCGGTACAGATTTTGGTAATTTGGTCCCGGAGTAATCCAGAAGATGGACTCCCCATAAGACGGGATTGAAGAACTTTACACATTAACAAATGAAATACAAGTAACTGCAAACTATCCAAAAATGTTTTCGAAGCTCTCAAGATCTACAGAAAATGAGGATGTATGCGTTTCTGTGCAATTTAGTTGTGCAAACAACTGCTAAAAGCAGAAATAATACATTTAGATAGACCAGAACTGCACTTTTTAGTCAGTTTCTTGAATACAAGTAAATTTTTTTAACTCAAATTCAGACTTCTAAACAAAGCAATATTATCTAGCTAGCGGCACGAAAGTAAAAACTTGATAAAATAAAATCAACACCAAGAGTGCATAATAATGAAACAACATTGATAGATAGAAAAAGAGATTATTCGCTCATAAGGGAAGAAACTTGAGTTCAATAATGTATAACAATAATGACACATTCGTACTTTTCTTCTTACCAACAACAATAAAAAAGTAGTCTACGCTCTACCTACTCTCTACCTATGGTTCCCACAAACACAACCCTCAAAGCCAAGAACATAAATAGATAGAGAAAAATGAGTAAAACAGTAAAAATAGCACGAGTAATTGAACTCTAAATTCCATTTTCTAGCCTTGTGATTCATTGCTTCTTCCGGAAGTTTCAATGCCTTGTTGTCTCTCCTCCAACAACCTACCAGCTTCTTCATCAGCCTGTCCTGTTATCTTCTTTTGCGTCTCTTTAGCTTTAAGTGCTTGCAATTTGGCGTGATTGTAATACGCGACTCCCAAGAAAGCAATTCCATATCCAAACAGATTTATCGGAGTGACGGTATCCTTAATCACCGACCAGGAAAAGGCAATCAACAACCAATCCTTAACAACACCAGCAACATTCATGGTCAAAGCAGATGTCTTTCCGACAAGTAAGAACACAGCCAAGTTCAATGCGAATGCGCAAATCGAATTGGTTCCGAATATGAAGAAATCAAAATGGAAACTAGACGATTCTCTTAACAAAGGCAATTCCATGAACATCCATGGAACTAACAGAAACCCAAAACAACAAGGTGCCACGTAGTAAAGAGATGTAATTGGATTCAAATTAATACCCTTTGAAGTCAACAAGATCTGGATCAAGACCAACCTGGTAGCTTCGAATGCGACGGCACCCAATTGAAGAACGACGCCGAAGACATCGAATCGAGCTTCTCCGTAAGCTGCGATTGCAACTCCGACAGAAATCGACAACATGTTCGCCATGGTGTCGGATTTAAAGCCTTCTTTTTTAAACATGACTGAGATTGAGTAAACGGCAACGGGCATTAAGGCTTTAAGCATCTGAATGAAAGATACGGATAAGTAAATATAAGCAGAATTGGAGAACCAGAGTGATAGAGAATACAGTGCTCCGATTGGGACGACGGATTTGATGTACAAATCTCGGGTCATGGAAGTACAAGGCTCCACGACCCGGAAAACCCGGATAAGGATGAAAGCGAGAGAAGAGCAGAAACCCATATGGATCAGGGTTAGAGAAATCGGGTATGGCCAATCGTACATCTTCTTGTCGAGGATGTACTTGTTGTAGATGATGACAGTGAAAGAAAGGAAGATCCAGATTGAGACATAAGTGTAGGAGAGGATGATCTTCCTCATAACCTCTGCGGACACCATTGTTGTTGGAATTTCGACTATAACTGAGAAACACAGAGAGAGATTCAGACCTTTATATAAGCAGAGATTTTGAGTTGAGAGACAGAGAGCTTGTAAGTTCCGATGTGTGATTTATAAGGGAGGAAGGAGTTGACTTGTAAAAATCCCAGATTGGTAAGGAATAAGATCTGGAATGGGCTTTTTCGTGTTTGGGCTTTTGTTTTAAGTGTGTAACAGTTTAAGAACACAATGTACCTTTCAGTTCTTTTGTCGTGTCTAAAAGCGAATAGAAAGACTTTTCATCAATAACTAAAATCCCAATATGTTTTTCTGGAGCAATTTACCATCTTTCCACCTAATTAGACACATCTTTCTTTACTTTTTGGATAATTATGCTTAAATTTTATAAAAAAATTATTGTCGGTGTAGGAATTTAAAAAACATGCATAAATTTATCTAAAAAAAAAATACATAAATTTCATAAAAGATTTATAATAAATGGTAGGAGCTAAAACTTGAGCTCAATAGATTCAAATTTTAAAATAATATAATCATTGAATTTATAAAATTTATAGGATCAAATAATTTTAAAAGATACTGTAATTATACTTTTGTCTATTCTTAATTTTATTAAAGGTTAAGGGGTAAAATAGTAGATTTAGTTGAAATTTCAAGAAGGTTTTATAATTTAGAGAAAAGAAAAAACAGGAATTGTTTTTCTGATTTAAATCATGATATGATATGAATGTAAAACTTACCACTAAATGAATTAATCTAGTTAACACCAAGTCAAACTTCTTTTTATCAAAAAAATAAAGTCAAACTTATTATTGTCATTATTTATTATTTGAACAGTCAAATTATTACTTATATAAAGGCACTTGATCAAGATTACTTATATAAAGGCACTTGATCAAGATAATTTAATTTACTCTTTAAGGCAGGAACTATTAGCAAAAAATTGTGAATGGATAATTTTGTAGACTGTTAAATTGCCCTAAAAGGAAAAGGCCTCTAATATTTATCTCCAGTCTTTTGGAAGGAATTGCATCAACAAAAAAAAAGTCTATTGGAAGGAAGCACGTGAGCAAATCGGAAGAAAACTATACTGAAACGTATACTCTCAACTTTATAACGTGTTGAAAAGGTTTGGCCGAAATTCAATATTTGAGACCATTTTGAGGTGGCTCACTACTTGGACTATGGAGTTGCAGGGACGAAAAGTTCAATCTCACTTATTATTTATGTAATTTAATTATATAAACTTTAATTACATGTTCTGTATGAAGCTTTGTTTTTTTTTAAGGTAAGGTTGTATTTTCATTGATGTTAAAAGAAAAAACTAGGATGGCTATTTAGAGAAATGTGGTATAGAATGAGCAAACTTATTAGAGAAATGAATGCGAATTAGCAATACAATTAATTAAGGTGTTGACGAAAATATAATAGTGGGCGGTAGTTAATTGAGCATCAATCAATTTTATTAATTAGGTAAACAGAAAAGAACAAGCAAAGGTAGGCAGTCCCATTCGATACGTGAGAACTCGTATAAGCTATAGTAGTCATGCTTTTGAGATAACTAATTAAGTCAGTATTCATGTCATGTGACAATTTTCTTGATCGTGATTGAAGGTTTGATTTTTCACATGACTTAGACTTTGTTCATAACGCATTAATGTAATTAATTAAATAGTCATATTTACAATATTTCTTTTCCTAAAGAAAAGAAAAAAAATTCCAAAATATATATGATTAGATTTTTACCTTTAGATTGGTGGTTAATGGTTATAGTCAAGGTACCACTCCAAAATTGAGGATCATGCGTTCATACACTACTCAATAGGTGAACGCTCTACTTCCTACCTTTTAATATGGACGATTGGATGGTCACAGAACTTATTTTCATAACGTAAAAAGTAGGAATTGAGAATTTTGTTCCAATATACCATTTTCAATTTTAATTTTGATAAAATTAAATTTAGAATTCGATCCTTATAATATATTGATCGAGCTATATATGCAGACTACAGTCCTCCATATTTTATCATTTCTAATCCCTAGATTTTTTTAATGTTGTTTGCATTCCAATATTAATAACTTTCGTTCCTTTACGTTCTTACCGTTCTACATTCCACATCTTCTCATCCGTTTCTAAGAACTTAATTTTGACTATATTGATTATCCGGTTCATCTAAAGTCTAAATCAGGCAATTAGCCTGATCTAATTTGGTTTGATATATTAAAAATAGACATCTTATATGATAGACAATATGAACAACTAATTAAATTCTTCTCATTGTATATTTTGTTGTCCAATAATTAAAATTCGACATGTGTGTATTGATTTTTATGTACTATTTATTATAAAAAAATTATAAATATAAAATTCTAAGAGAATTAGAATTTATAAATTAAATCAACACAATTATAATTGGGTTGCTATATATTTCTAATTAAAATGTTAAACATTATAATTTTATTTTATTTTACTTTAAATCTAATATTTCACATAAATTTTAATATTATTTAAATAAATTATTAACTATTTATACGATTAATTAATTTATTTTTAATCATGGATTATGCTGGTGTTGACATTAATTATGCTGCTTTATAGACTATCTTCGATCCGATCTCATCTCGGAAAGAGACAGAGACTTGTAGTTTTGGCAAATTTTGTATTCAGAGATCATGAGATTCATTCTCCCCATGCCTTCAAAAACAACCTCACTGTCTGGACGCACTTCTTCACAATCTATCAAACTTTGTGAAACAAAAGGAAACTAGCTAGCTACTTTGTATGAAGGCAGCTGTACATCGAAATTTGGATGGCTAGAAAAGTAAGTGCCTCGAGCTTCGGATTCAACAATATATATTTTCTTAATGCAGCAAAAGGAGTTGTATATGTATGCTGGATTTTTATCTTGAGGCAGTTGCAACATACCTGAGAAATGGCTGGATTGCGGTCAAAACTCAAAAGGGTACTGAAGATCTAAATACTTATAATTCTTTTCTACATTTAATTCATGGAATATTGTTTCTATTTCCATTCATCAAACACAGATTTTGAAAGGGTTCAAAGAAAAGCCATAAATACTGTCTATGGGGAAGAGATGCAATGTTACTACATAATACAAATGGCATCTAATTCCTACACCACATCGTGCAATATCAGAAAGTAAATGATGTTTATAAACAGAAATCAGAAGCATGGTATTCGCAGGGCTTTGTAATGAGAGCTTGTAACCCAAGTGGGTGCTTTGAGATGGTTGGATGTTGGTTTGACCCGTCAAGCTTGGTCTGTGTGGTTTAATACTGGTCTGCCCATTCCAAGATTGGAGTTGCGTTATGGGCTCTTGGCGAAAGCTTGTAGCTCAAAGCCCTTAGAGTGGAGGGCTCAGCGTTAGGCTGGTTTCACAGAGCAGCAGCGACAACCTCCCGCTCTAATCGGTGGAAGGATAATGGACCGGTGCTTCACAGTCCAATTATAACCTATTGGCCATTTCACAACCAAACAATCTTCTTTTTGAAGCCAGCCTTAAACTTATAAATACACCAAGTTTTATAAAAATTCTGATAAACACCAAAGTTGATAAGATACAATCCCTCATTGGAGAACAAGAGAGCTGTACAGGTTCGATGCATTTACTATCAATAAAAAATAAAAGAATATATTTAACAATTACATATTGCACCATCAAAACTACATAATACATCCCTCCATATTATTGCCCAGATATATTTTTCTGGCAGAAAGTAAGAGAACGAATAAATTTAACTGAAGCACTTGGGACCAAATAACCAACAAATACATAATATATGTTACTAACCCATTGACCATGATAGGAATCAGATCACGACCAGATGTAGCGACAATAGGACTAAAACACTCCTGCCACAAAGATGTTACACCAGATTAAGTGAATGGGATTTATTGGTGTATGATGAATTGAGAAAAATTATATACAATTCAAACAATGCATGCAAATATCAACTGCTCTCCTTAGGAGACAATATAAAATGGAAAGAAGAATCGAACCAAACAAAACTTTTACAAGCATGGGTATAGAGTTTCAAGAGGGTTGTACTAGTCCTCTCTATTTTCATTAACAATAAAGAAACTTCACAAAAAAGTAATATCATTTAGCCGATAAATGGAAAAACTAACTCTAAAAATTGCAACAGCCCTCAAAAGAAATGGTAGATGTTCTGGAACATGACTTTTTCCGCTTAGTATGCGCCAGTGAACATCATTGCAGGTACATCGAGATACAATCCTTTCTCTAGATACTTCCTGCGTATAGTATATCAAAAAAAAAAAAAACTTGATTTAACCGAGACAAGCCAGTCAATTTAGAGTTTGTTCTAAACCATAATTTTGATGTTCTGGAAAATATAACAGCTTAAGAATGTTGCAACCAATATATGTGTTGATTGAATTAGTTTGTAGACCAAAGACGACCAAAGAATATCAAAGAGAATACATATAACCATTAAAGAGAATATACAAACAGCTTAATATTTACCTACCTTTTTGGTAAATCATCAATCCGATATTCAAAAATTAGATCATGAAAACTGGCCGGAGGATCTTCATTATGCCGCTTGATTTAGCCATGATTTTTATGAACACACCGCTCTTTTGATAAAGCTAAGTAAGGAGGCAGCCGACCTATATATACAGTAATGCTATTTAAATTGGTTTAATAGGGTTTTATAAAATGTGCTTTTACATAAAAACCTCCCTATTACATAGTAATTTATGTGATGAATTTAAATAACTAATAGTAAGACTATATGTGTGGTAAATTTATAAACATTTGCAAACTGTTATAAGAACATAAAAATACGTATGCAAAGTAAGGTTGTTTATGTACATGACATAGGATTCTTTTCACTAGATTCATTATCTATATAAACCTCTTTGAATTGATCATGCTTAAATATTTATTTACCTCGCAAATAAAAACTATTTAGCTATCAAAATCAATTGAACTTTTTTTTTGTGTCATACCCAATTAAACATGGTCGTAAGTACACAGACGTAGCTGTGAGTACACTCATTTGTGAACATAATATGTTTAGTTGCCACTATGATCAAAACATTAAAAACATTAGACAGTGTACATTTACATATCTAATTCAGTTTGCAAGACCTATTATATATAATTAAACTTAAAAAAGGGGTATTGTCTAACTAGTATTTTGTTTATCGTAAAAACATAGAATTACAGTTTAATCTTGATGGAATGAACCGAGATTCTCTGACTGGAAAAGAAAATCGATTCTGGCAGACACGAGCTGCAAACAAAATCGTTGCTGCAATAAAGACGATTACAACAACAAACTCAAAAAATGCAGAAAATTTAAGCTATAAAACTAATGATATTTGTAACAGGAATCATAACCATTTCTTTCATGTTTTTAATTTGATTTTTGATTTAAATGAACTAAACTAAGGCTTGCTGTAGGTATCTAAAATATTTGGATTCTAAGAAAACTAATTTGAGTTTCGAATTCTATGGTTTCTCTCATACCAATGCAATCAAATTTTTGAAACTAAGAAAAAAGATGAACAATGGCAATTTCAGATTTCTTCAACCATTCTTAATGAAAAAGACGATTACAGATTGTTTATATAGGCGCCCAAAGAGTGACCTAGCTGACATGAATTTTACAGAAATGAAATTACAAGTTGAAAAATATAAAACAAAAAAACCGGAAATTGCAAAACTAGAAATGGTTTTTGCTTTTTGCACGATCTCTTCTCTTCGAATCTTCTAATGATTTCTTTCCTTGCTTTTCACTTCAGAGGTAATCCACAACTCGTTTATGAGTTGGTAACACTGTAAAACCATCAAAATTGCAGTCTGAACTTCATCTTCTCCAACTCGACAAAGACACCATTTTTAGTTGACTTTTTTCTTGACTCTTCATTTTGAGCTTGATCAAGTGCACATCAGCATCTAAACTCCTTCATTACTCTACTACTAACTTGACTGAAGCTTTACTTAGCTAAAAATAACTTTTTAATTTGAACTTGATCAAAACTTGATGAACACGAAAAACTAGAGTACAGACCCTTAAAATTTTAAGTTAAGCATTTAGACGACTTCTGTGACTTGTTCTTAACGATTTTGGATCAACGAATTCAACTGTAACAACTCAGAATGAAAACGTCCAATTCCAGTCCTTCCAGTTTATAGCTCGAGCACACATTGTGAATTCCAGACCATATCAGACTAAATTAAGCTTGTAGACTACTTCATACCTACTAAACGAAACTATCCACTTGACTAATTTAATCTAATCCTATTCAAATTACTGAAATTAAATTTCAAAGCATGAACAATAACATAGAACCCTATCAAAGAGGGGTTTTTGAAGGAACGATTCTTACGTCAATTAAAAGGTATGTCGTTGATCACGACGATGCCTTGAATCTGTTGAACGGTGTCTCGACCTTCGCAAATTTGATCTCCGGCCGGCAAGTCATCTTCTTTGTTTTGTTCAGACAGACCCTCAAAGTTTACAACAGCTACACCAAGGTCCCTGAAGTTTTGACGATGTGCACCATTGTCCTTCTTGTAGAGATTGCAATCTTCTTTCTTGTTCAATTGATCAGAACCCAATCTTGCTTCTTCTTTCTTCACAAGCTTCATAAGTATCCTTAAGATCATCTTCTCGATCAAGTGTCTCGACCTTCGCAAATTTGATCTCCGGCCGGCAAGTCATCTTCTTTGTTTTGTTCAGACAGACCCTCAAAGTTTACAACAGCTATACCAAGGTCCCTGAAGTTTTGACGATGTGCACCATTGTCCTTCTTGTAGAGATTGCAATCTTCTTTCTTGTTCAATTGATCAGAACCCAATCTTGCTTCTTCTTTCTTCACAAGCTTCATAAGTATCCTTAAGATCATCTTCTCGATCAAGTTGACTGATACAAATTTCTTCTTTCCTGTTTTCTTCTTCTTTAAGCTTGGTTTCTTCCGTCTCAAGTCACCATTGCTGCAGATTCTCTTTTTCTTCATCTAGCCACATTGTTCAATTCTTCTAGTGTCACAAGCTCTCTGAGACAATCCACTCCAACAAATCTAAATACATAACCATATCAATGAATATGAAAATCCAAAACATCATGTATCTTAATATGGAGGGAGAATAAAACAGTATCATCTCAAGGATATGTTTTTTTTTTTTTTTTAAATTTACTCTTCTTTTTATTGTCTTTCCCATGTTGATATTTATTCTAGTAGAATCGCTTGCTGATCGGGTCATGTTGATATATTTCTTCCATTTAATTATTTTTTTAAACGGTAACTTATAATTTTATTTATAATTGCTTAAGAATCCAAATGGTTGCTTTCTTTTTATGTCCTACTTTCAATTGTGTAATGCTGGTCTCTAAACTCCAGGATTATTAATATTTGGAAGAGTGAGACTTAAATTGATCAAATCCAGAGTTTAAAACCCAAAATCTTTAAAATCCAAAGTACAGAAGAATATTAAAAAAAATACTTTCACTCTTGCGGCGAAATGCTCAAAATATGCCTGACTTTACATTTCACAGTTTCGTAATGTGGTCCCTTAATTCACGAGTCGGTAAATTTTTATGGAGAATTTAGAGTGCCAATTTTTTCTTAGCAGTTGGATCCTTGAACTCGTGGGTCAATAGGTCAAATCAACATCATTAAGCCTATATTATAATTAAAAGAGCTTTCAAGGAATCTTAAAAGCTTGTAGTCTTGAAAAAAAGGGCCGTCAGGCTGGGACTCAAGTTTTACAATCTTTTTGTTTTTCATCGATTATCGGCATCGAAGAGTGAGCCTTGGCGCAACCGCTTAAGGTTGCTCTTTTGTGGCCTGGAGGTCACGAGTTTGAGTCACTCTTTACAATTAGTTGCAAGAGGAAGGTTGCGTTTCACGACCAAATACCCCTCAAAACGGAGAGCCTTAGCGCACCGGGATTTGCCCTTTTATCGATTATCGGCATTGCGACATGGTTATATGATAACCCTCCTAAGCTTTGTGTTTCTAATAAATATTTTTTTGTCAATGATGGAAGCTGGAGAGAAATGTCTCTAACTAATTCTCAGGTTCTAAACGTACCGTTGAAGCATAGGAAATACACAGTTGATAAGAAATAGGACGATAAATACACTAAATTTAATAAAAATTCTGATGATAAAAACCAAAGTTAATCTTCATACATAGCATTATTAGTTATCCTGTTTTTTTTAATACTAACAAAGATCTCGAGACAGTAAAACGTCATACATTCAAGGATGGACATGGAAAACGTCATACATTCAAAAAGGATCGACTTGGGCAGAAATTAAAAGGAAGAAGGAAGCAGGCTCAGTTTCATCATTATAAATTTATTTATATTTATATTTATATTTATTTATTTTTTCAGTTTCATGGAGATATTATCCAACTTTTTGTCACACACAAAGTAACAGTCTCAAAGGGAGCTAAATGCCCCAAATGTTTGTCCTCCTGTTTTGTCTGTATATAAATATCTTTTTTTTTTCTTTGTTTTTCCCCGCTAATAATATCTTTTGTTTCCAACAAAAACACACTAGTCAATTTCTCATCCTCAATATCATCATTTACATTAGTGTCAATTACAAAAGTGGTGTCCAACCCTAAAAGCTTAACATAATAGGATGAAAAATTAAATAAACAAAAGTGGTGTTCTTGGCATTGACAATACCAGATGATTTATGTTAATGACGATTAATTAAGTTTAAGCATAAACCTTCCGGTATTGTCAACGCCGGACAAATTTAAGTAAAAAAAAAAATCTATCGCAATCTTAGATGATAAGGAAATCATGAGAGAATGATAATGTTCGCCACGTGTAAAGCTTCCGGGATTGGCACTACCGGATAGATTTAAATTAAAAGAAAAAACTTTATCGCAATCCTAAATGATAAGGAAATCATGGCCCAATTATGGGGTTTGCCACGTGTAAAACGCACGAAAATCACACGGCAATGCCAATGCCGGATGGATTTGAACCCAAAAAACGAGATAACTTTTCACACGGCAATGCCAATGCTGGATGGATTTGAACCCTAAAAAACGAGAAAGCTTTTCTTTTCTCTTCTTCTTCTCTCCATTTGTTCTTCTTCTCCACGGAGCAGCGACGACCGAATCGAAACCGGCGACCAAATCCTCTTCTCCACCCTTTCTTCTTCTTCTCTCCCACATAAAAGGGTTTTCTACTTTGGCCTCCGGCGATCTCAAAGCATCGGACTTGGCGCAACTGGTTAGGTTGCTCATTTGTGGCGTGGAGGTCATGGAGTTTGAGTAACGGAAACTGCCTCAGTTTACGAAAGAAATTTACAGTAATAAAACTTGAGCATCAGGTATACAAAAAAAACTGATTTACTTTTGATAAGCATTCACAATAGTCATAATATAATTTCCAATCTTTTTTTTTGAATGATAAAATTAATACCAAGAATAACAACTTAGTTATGCTTTGAAATTGAATACAAATGATTCCTAGCTATTTGATAATTGTATGCCTAAGCAGTTGTATAATTTATTTACCTTGGACCTCAATTGTGCTCAATCATAACAACAAAAAATCAAATAAAAAAAATATTGAGGAAGTTGCTGGATGAAGCATACCAATGGACATCTCCAGGATCGAATTGATGGCCGATTTCCTTTCATCCAATTGTAAGATACATCCACGATCTCCCAGGTTCCTTTGCAAAGCTCTCGCCATTGGCGTAGGATGAAGAAATCACAAACCGGCACAAGAGGTGAGGAAATGTGTGTGCTCATAGATCTGCAATAATTGAATTCGACCCAAAAAATACCTTTGATTAAAAAATAATTTAATTAGAATAGAAAAAGTATTTTAATGAGAAGTGTAAACTAAGCAGTCATTCAGTTTCCTTTCTATGACATTGCTACTTTTTATCATTGTAACCGATATTTTCTTATTCTCTATCAAAAATAAAATAAAGCAGTCGTTACACCTTGCTTATATAATTGTACCTGAAATTGTGACATGAGGTGTTATCACTACTAGAAAATTGGCCTCCAGTCCCAATAATTCCGTGATCACAATTTAAATTATTATCAATTTAAATTCCGTGATCACTATATTTATTATCACTATAACTTGTAACTATTGTCACCAGAACTCTACTTTCAATTTATTCGGTGACTTTGGTTGCTCTTTGTCACAGATTAAAAAATAAGAAGGTTAAAAGGTTATGCGGCGGCGAGGCTATCAGGTTAATTAACCATATTCACTATTGTCAGTTCAACCTTATCGGTTATCATATTCATGCTCTCCGTACCCAAGGATCATGAGGAAAGAAAGAATTTTTCACCTAGTACGGAGATGAAAAAAAATTATAACTTGTCACCTAGTACGGAGATGAAAAAAAATTATAACTAGTCACTAGTTATAATTTCTACTAGTGTCTCCAATATATAGAAATAGAACAAATACTGCGAGTAAAGTTTGGGACAACTTAGAATTGAAACAATCAACCATTGTGAATTATTTGAAAGTGTGAGATGTAATTGAGCTGAAAAGAACGTGGAGACTGTTGGAACCGGACATACGAAAGTTAAAGGTGAGTTCCTAACTGGGAGACTGAATATATAGAAATAGAACAAATACCGCGAGTAAAGTTTGAGGCAACTTAGAATTGAAGCAATCAACCATTGCAAATTATTTCAAAGTGTGAGATCTAATTGAGCCGAAAAGAATGTGGAGACTGTTGGAACCAGACTTATGAAAGTTAAAGGTGAGTTCCTAACTGGGAGACTGAAAGAGAAATGAAAGAACCAAATTGAAAAAATATATATATAAAAGTTATAGAAAGAGCTTTCATGACCAATTATGATGCAACTTTAGCTTGTAATAATATGGTGAATGTTCTAGTGGTAACCAATTTTAAAATTTAGGGTGAATTTGTTGAATTGAAGTTATAGGTTTAAAGAAGGATGAGAAAATAATGTCATTGTGAATTTCGGTACTGAAGGAACTTTTTTGATGTAATCTCTAAGCATATGATGTTTGATGCCTCTCATTTTCCTTAAATTTGTGGGGGATGTAAGCTTTTTTTGTTGAGTGTATTATCCTGGTGATGCATTTGTGTTTTTTACTATCCCTTTTAATTAAAATTGATATTCTATCATGATAATGAAGTATCTAGGTATATAAAAAGGTTACAAAAGCTAGGCTAGTAAAATGACTAATCCTCAATTCATCGTGCTTGCCGACAAAATTAAGTCCCAACAAATTATCAAAACAAGCAGAATGTGGTAAAAAGCAAAATGACAAATATATCGAATATGGATATAAACTCAACAGTCCCCATCACATATGTAAAAAAAAATAGACATTGTTTTAGATTTTACTAACAGAATATTCGATTTATATGCTGTTTTTAGTTGTTTAGTAGGGTTTTAATTTTAAAATGTATACTTTTACAAAAATATCCTTTGAGATAAGGACATTTTTGATGACTTTATAAAGTACTTTAAACACATACTATCAATTTATAAACATTAACTTTATGAATATAAAAATATACAATATAAGGTTCTTTAAGTATGTATTAGATGCAATTTTTTTTTTTTGATTTTTTTAGTGAATTTTATTAGGTATGTATTTTTAAAACCCAATGAGTGCTCCTACTTAACTATTTAACTATCAAAACAACTTAGTTTTATAATCGAATGTCTTAACCATATAAAAATGTAGCCACAAATGTTCAACAAATACTCTATGATGGATTATTTATTATTAGACTTGGAATAATATTGGTGGGTTGGAGCTACGGATTGGCGAAATGCTAAAAACATGCCCGACTTTACATTTAACAGCCTGGTGTTATGGTCCATAAATTTACGAGTCGATAGATTTTTATGGAGAAATTAGAGTGCCAAATTTAGTTTTTAAAAGTTGGATCCCTAAATTCTTGGGTCAATCGATTAAATCAACATCATTAAGCCTATATTATAACTAAAAGAACTTTCAAGAAAACTTAAAAGCTTATACTCGTGAAACAAAGAGCCGTCCGGCTGGGACTAAAGTCTTAGAATCATTTCTTTTTGTCATCAATTATTAGCATTGAAACTTGGTTATATGTTAACCGACCTAAACTTCCCATCTCTAACAATTATTCTTTGTCAATGATAGAAGCCGGAGAGAATTGTCTCTAGCTAATTCTACGGTTCTGATCGTACCCTTGAAGCATAGGAAATACACGGTTG
Organism: Rutidosis leptorrhynchoides; assembly: GCF_046630445.1. Classification (NCBI taxonomy): domain Eukaryota; kingdom Viridiplantae; phylum Streptophyta; class Magnoliopsida; order Asterales; family Asteraceae; genus Rutidosis; species Rutidosis leptorrhynchoides. The sequence continues at coordinate 14,027 of NW_027266841.1, forward strand.
ATAAGAAATAGGACGATAAATACACCAAATTTAATAAAAAAATTATAAACACCAAACTTAATCTTATACATAGCATTATTAATTATATATCCAGTTTTGTTTTAAAAAATATTAACAAAGATCTCTATTCGACACAGGAAACGCCATACATTCATGGATGGACTTGGAAATTGTCATACATTCAAAAAGGATGGACCTGCGCAGAAATCAGAAGGAAGAACGTAATATGATATCTCCTTATTCATCTAGTATTACATGTCTACTACATCTTTATATTCTCCTTATATAAATAAGGAACTATATGTACACAGAATTACAATCAATAAAATCATCCTTCAATCACTTTACATGGTATCGGCCTAATATCGATCAAAATCTTTCATCATGTCAACCAAATCCTCTTCCACCTCATCGATCACCACATCCATTGCAGCTGACCCACTGCTGCCAATGAAAATCCCAATCAAAGTCTCGTTAGCGAATTGCTAACTGAATTCAACTATCACACTTGGATCATCTCCATGACAACAACACTTGAATCCAAACTTAAGTTTGATTTAATGAATGGAGAATTATCTGAACCTGCTGTCTCTGATGACAAATACCAAGATTGGCGACGTGCGAATTCCATCGTCAAATCATGGCTCCTCAATTCGGTCTCCCCTGAAACTAGGGGCTCACTCATCACTTATCGCAATGCTACTGACATCTGGAAAGACATCATCGACAGGTTCTCTCATGGAAGCCTTGCCAAAATCTTCAAGCTACAGCAGGACTTACACTCACTGAAACAAGGTACCAGCAGTATCAACTCTTATTTTTCCAGGTTCAAAACTATATGGTCCGAACTTGATGCCTATAATCCTAAACTTGTATGTGAGTGTATTAGTCAATGTTCTTGCACACTCTTACCTTCTCTGAAGGCCGCTAAGCATAGGGACATGGCTCTCTATTTTTTGAACGGCTTAGCCAATGAATTCACTTCTACTCGTGATCGGATACTCGCCAGCGATCCTCTCCCTCCGATGTCTCAAATTTTCTCTGCTGTCATCCAAGCTGAATCCCAACATTCACTCTCACATATTTCTATTGATCATACTGTGAATGCTATGGCTGCTCAAACTCCTGCCACTGCCACCAATAAAAAGGTTACTCCTCATGCTCAATCTAAGTATTTTGCAAACAGTACTAGTATTTTTTACAGTCACTGTGGAAAGAAAAATCATATCGTTGAGAAGTGCTATCGCCTCATTGGATTCCCACCGAAATTCAAGTTCACGAGAGAAACCGCACTACTGCCAACTCAACTCAAGTCCAGGATTCAGCACTCACATCATCTCTTCCCACAATGAATGCCGAACGGATGAGCAAGCTGCTTTCCCTGCTGGACAATATGCCATCCTCTCAGGCTAATGCAATTCATACAGATGACATGGCTGGTAACAATTTTTATTCACAAAATCAATTAACTTGGATTCTAGATACTGGGGCTACAGATCATATCATTAATAATGCTTCTTTTCTTTCCGACCCTAAGCCTTTGATCAATTGCTATGTCTCTTTTCCTAATAAAACTAGAGCACACATCACTCATTCAGGATCCCTCACTATCAATAAAACACTCACTCTTTCTCATGTCCTTTGTGCTCCTAATTTCGAGTTTAATTTATTATCAGTCAGCAGATTACTTATAGACAAAAATCTGCGTCTTACCCTTTTTGGTTGCATCTGTTTCCTCCAGGACCAATCGGGAAAGATGATTGGCACGGCTAAACTCCACAACAGATTGTTCTTGTTCTCCTGTCACATCTCCAGTCGTCCACCTTCGTCTACCATCGAGTCTCCAGCCATAGTTGCTTTATCAGCTTCATTTAGTGTCCCTGATTTCCTTCCGCAGTCAAATGCCAGTCCTACATCATTATGGCATAGTAGATTAGGTCATTTATCATATGCAAAGTTGAATGTATTAAATTCTAAACATTCATTCATGAATAAAAGCTCATCTCATTCAGTTTGCACTATTTGTCCGCTTGCAAAACTCAAAAAATCCCCATTCCCTCTCAGTCCTAATAGAGCTAATTCAACCTTTCAACTCCTCCACATGGACATTTGGGGTCCTTACAAAACACCCAGCCTTAAAGGTTTTTGCTATTTCCTCACCATCGTCGATGATCACTCTAGATTAACTTGGGTTTATCTTATGAAAACCAAATCTGAAATAGCTTTTCACATCAAACACTTCCTCCAGCTGGTACACACTCAATTCCAGGCCACTGTTCGGTCAATTCGCACCGATAATGGACCAGAATTCGCACTCACCGATCTCTATCATAACCTAGGTATTATTCATCAACTCTCTTGTGTCGAAACTCCTCAACAAAACGCTCGTGTTGAACGTAAACATCAACACCTCCTTGCAGTCGATAGATCACTCATGTTTCAATCACGTCTACCTATCGAATTCTGGGAAGATTCGATTATCACAGCTTGTTATCTCATCAATCGAACACCATCCAAAATCATCGACCATCTTACACCATATGAGGTTTTATTCAACGAACCACCCAACTATTCTACCCTTAGAGTATTCGGTTGCCTCTGTTTTGCATCTACACTAGCTAGAAACCGTACTAAGTTCGATCCTAGAGCCTCCCCTTGCATCTTCCTAGGCTACCCATCTCAAAACAGAGGATACACGCTGTTTAACCTACACTCTAAACAATATATCATCTCTCGAAATGTTACCTTTATGGAGCATTTCTTTCCTTTCTCAAAATTGCCATCTCAGGATCCGTTCGAGGTTCCTCAGTCCGTCTCTGATGTCGTTGTGCCGCTCCCTGCTGCCAATGTCGACATTTCAACCCACAAACACTCGTCGGATACAGAATCACTTCCTGTTCCACCAGTCCATTCTTCTCGGGAGTTCATCCAACCTTCACAACCCCAGGTTGCTGAATCTTCCCTACTTCGACACTCTACAAGACAGCGTCAATTCCCATCCAAGTTAAAAGATTTTCATGTGAATTATTCTTGCGTTCAGAAAGAATCAACATGCAAATATCCTTTGTACCGTTACCTGGATTACAACCGGCTCTCTCCTGACTATAGGCATTTTGTACTCACCGTTTCTTCCATTCAGGAACCCAAAACTTATTTGCAGACTCTTGATAATCCTCACTGGCGTCAAGCTATGGCCGCTGAACTTGCCGCTCTCGATGCCAACGGTACCTGGAAGATAGTCCCATTACCTCCTAGCAAGAAAGCGATCAGTTGTCAATGGGTCTACAAAATGAAATTCCATGCCAATGGAACGATTGAACGCTACAAAGTGCGCTTAGTCGCAAAGGGATATACCCAAAAATAGGGGGTCGACTTCTTCGACACTTTTTCCCCGGTTGCGAAGATCGCCTCTATCCGCCTGGTCATTGCATTATCTGCTCACTATCGTTGGCATCTTCATCATTTAGACGTCAACAACGCCTTCTTACACGGCGACCTCGACGAAGCCATCTATATGAAGGTACCTCCAGGCGTTCATGCACCACCAAATTCCGCGTGCCGCTTATTGAAGAGCTTATATGGTCTCAAGCAAGCTTCTCGATAATGGTTTTCGAAACTCACATCGTCTCTTCTTCGATTCAGATTCCGTCGCCTCCATTCCGACCAATCTGTGTTTGTTCACAACAGCAATGGTTCTACCACTTTTTTGGTTGTCTATGTTGACGATATCATCTTAGCTGGATCTTCTCTTCCTCAGATTGACGCCGTCAAGCTCTATCTCCACTCCATCTTCACTGTCAAAGACCTCGGCGAATTGAAATACTTCTTAGGGATTGAAGTTGCGCTCTCACAAAGGAATCTTCCTTTGCCAGCGGAAGTATGCACTCGAGATCCTCGACGATGTCGTCTATCTGGGTTGCGCGCCGGTGGCTTTTCCGATGGAAACCACGCTGAAGCTTCGCCGCCCCAAGACAAATGAATCGTGTCTTGATTCACGGGCCGCTTCCTCATTCATACATCTTGTGGGCCGACTTTTGTACCTAAATACCACTCGGCCTGATATCACTTTTTCGGTCCAACAACTCTCACAATTTTTAGACTGCCCAACTCAAACTCACTTGTCAGCAGCCCACAAGGTTTTGAGATATATCAAAGGGACCCCTGGAATGGACTCTTTTATCCAGTTTCATCCTCACCTCACTCAAATTTGCCTCCCATTCGTGTTTTTTGTGATAGTGATTGGGCAGGTTGTCATCAGGATTGCCGCTCCGTCTTGGGTTATTGTTTGCTTGTTGGTGACAGTTTGGTTAGTTGGCGTGCCAAAAAGCAGACCGTTATTAGTCGTTCTTCTACCGAAGCGGAGTATCGTGCATTGGCACTCACTACTTGTGAAGTCATGTGGCTTGTTAACCTTCTTACCGAGCTTTGTTTGTCTCCTCGTCTCCCAATTCCTTTACATTGTGATAATCAATCGGCCATTGCTCTCGCTCAGAATCCAGTTTATCATGAACGAACGAAGCATGTGGATATTGATTGTCATTTTACTCGGGAGAAGATTCAGTCTGGTTTGATTTCTCTTTCTTACATTTCGACTACCTCACAATTGGCCGACTTATTCACCAAGCTGTTGGGTCAATTACCTTTTACTGCTTTACTGTCCAAGCTGAATGTTACTAACATCCATCTTGCGGGAGGTAATATGATATCTCCTTATTCATCTAGTATTACATGTCTACTACATCTTTGTATTCTCCTTGTATAAATAAGGAACTATATGTACACAGAATTACAATCAATAAAATCATCCTTCAATCACTTTACAGAACGAAGAAGGCTTTGCTCATGTTTCAACTGTTTTTTTCAGTTTCATGGAGTTCTTTCACAACTTTTTGTCCCTCACAAAATAACAGTCTCAAAGGGAACTAAATTCCCCAAGCATTTTCGTTACTTACTTGGCTGTTCTAAGTCTAATATTTCCATGCCACCTTTTTTTCATATCACTGCACCAAATTCCATTTCCAGACAACAAACATGCCTGCAAAAATCTTCTCAGTGACAAAACACTCATCTCTAAGCTCTGTATAAAATTAAGCAAGCATCAGTGCTAAACTATTCTACTGAATATATACACGAAATTGAAATTTTATCATCAAATTGATCATATAAGTGTGAGAAAATCAGTATTATATTAAGTAGATCATAATTATTTTTTTTAAAAAAAATACTACTTACTTTTTGATAAATCATCAATTCGATATTTTAAAATATAAACACCATAAAATGTTTGAGCTCGAATCATTCTTTGTGTCCTTGCTTGTTTGTGATTTAACTATCATCATATCATGAAAACATCAACATTTTTATTGGAAACTAAACAAACTCAGAATGCAGCCAACTAAAGAAGAGTAATGGTGGATTTATAATTTCCTACCCTAAATCATGAGTTTAGTAGGGTTTTATAAATTATATACGGTTAAAAAAACAACCCTATTTTATATATGGGTTTTTTTATATAAATTTATCTTATAATTTAATAGTAAAAAGATATATGGTAAATTCATATTTTGCAAATTTTACAAATTATAAAATAATTAATGTAAGGTTCTTTGCGTATATACGACGTAAGATTATTTTAACTAAATTTTTTTACATGTGTATTTTTTAAACTCGATTAAATGTTAAAGCTTAACTATTTAGCTTTGAAAGTATATTCAACTTATTTTTATTGGTATTTTATCTAACCTAAACAATCTATTGACTCAAGAGTAGCACAGAATTTGAGCAGCTCTCATACTTTATATTCTAGCAAGTAATCGCCTTTTAGATTTGATAGAATCCTTCCGTCCCATTTAAGTTGTCAATTTTTTAGATTTTACACGAATAAAAAAAAATAAAAGATAATAATAGTAATTTGATGAACATAAATTTATATTATTAGCATACGTTTGTAGAGATAGTGATGTACATATAATGCTAAAATATGTTGAAAAATTTAATGGTCAACCTAATTTTGACCAAATATTTATGTGGAACCTGCTTGTTTTTTGGTCCGAAAAATTAATCAAATGTGTTCTAGATATGCTGTAGATGAGTATGATATAATCATTTATTAAATTCGACTTTAAAGTGAATTATAAAATATATGTCGAAATAAATCGTTTAATATACATATAAAGTGCATAATGTGCATAACTTAGTGTAGAAGACAAAGTGGAAAGAAGGTGTTTTTCTTACTTTAAACTTGTCAAATTGATAATAATTTTTGGGAAAATAATATTGATATATTGATAACTAAGACGGGATAGAGAGAGTAGTTTTGCCATCAGGATTATCCCAAAAATACATTAATTAATATGATTTGTTGTGAACATCGATCTTTATATGATTGGTGTGAACATCGATCTTCTCTTTGTTATTGTCTCACATATAATATAAATCATCGCCTGCACATTATGTCAAAACAAAACGAAAAATATACATAGAATTATTGAAATAGACTACAATTTTATTTTATTAATCGATTTTAAGGTTGGCGCCTGCTAGAGGAAAGGAAGAAGGGAATAATTTAATTAATTCCATGTAGAGTTGCAAGCAAATTGTATTAAAGAAGCCAGTAAAAGAGAAGAAAAAGTCTTTAATGCCTCACAATGACGGAGTCGTCAGTGATTGATTTTCAATTTGATGGGGATCGAACCAAGGGAAATTATTCAGATGAAATAAGAAGGATTAGCAGCAGGAGATCATGTTCATATTGTCGTTGTATTGTTTTGCTGTTTTTTGGTGTTTTAGTTTCTTGTTGGGCTCTCTATCACTCTGCTAATCCTAATTACCAACTCTCCTTCACCAGGGTAACGTAACTCTTCTGATCTGTGCGTTAGTTATGGTGTTTGGACATTGAAAAGAAAAATAAGGAAAATGCTAGATATTAATTTGTCAAGCAGGATTTAATTTCATATTAAGATATACTACATATTTAATTTGATCATGCATATATAAGCATGAATGCATATTGATGATCCATATATTTATATATATGTATGATTAATTCAGGGTGGCAACTACAATTACGAATTGGAGGCAAGTCTGAAGAAGGCGTCAATGGCGGATAGAACCGTAATCATAACGACATTAAACGAGGCTTGGGCCGAACCCGATTCGTTACTCGACCTGTTTCTGGAGAGCTTTAAAATTGGGAATGGGACGCAGAGACTACTAAATCACTTGGTGATTGTGGCTTTGGATGAAAAAGCTTATGTTCGTTGCCTCAATGTGCACCCTCACTGCTATAATTATAATAACTATATTTATAATAAGAAGAAGATGGATCAGCTCAACACTTCCAGTTCCACTAATAATTCCTCCCGCGAAGCTTACTTCATGACTCCGACCTACCTCGAAATGATGTGGAATAGGATCCATTTCCTCACCTCTGTCCTCCAATTGGGTTACAATTTCATCTTCACTGTGCGTAATTTATTAATCTCATCTGACTAATTTCTTTCTTATTATAATTATTTAATGAATAATTCTCCAGGACACTGACATTATGTGGCTTCAAGATCCATTTCCTAAATTCATCCGAAATGCAGACTTCCAAATCGCTTGCGACTACTTCAACGGCAATCCTTATGACCACAACAACGCCCCAAATGGAGGATTTACGTATGTAAAGTCAAACAGTCGGACCATAATCTTTTATAAGTATTGGTATGCCTCCAGATTGAGATTCCCTGGACGACACGACCAAGATGTGCTTGACAGGATCAAACAAAGTCCGGTCATCGCGAAGATCAGGCTCAGGATGGCTTTCCTGGACACTGCCAATTTCGGAGGATTTTGCCAGCATTCCAACGATTTCAAAAATGTTTGTACTATGCACGCCAATTGCTGTTTTGGCCTTCACAGCAAACTTGTCGATCTCAAAATCGTCCTCGATGATTGGACCAAATTCCTCGCATTGCCTCCCGGTGATAATATTGATCATGCTCATTCATTGTCTTGGAGAGCGCCACAAAATTGCAGGTACGTGTAATTCATATTAAATTCAATTCTAGCAAGACTTTATTTATTTATTTAATTTGTTTCAAATCGAATCCAGTACTCGCAACTACCACATTCCGGAGCAGATGAAGCACACTCCACCATCTGGCAAATTGACTTAATTGAATTACCTCCTTATATTCCTAGCACACGTACGGTTTCTTCTTTCTTTCTTTGGGAGAGACATGATATATTAAGGTAGAGAGATTTCATTGTCTTAATCAGCATATGTTTTATTTCCTTTTGACTCATCTAACACCTCTTCGTACGACGTTTTCTTGATCCGTCTATAAAATAATTTGGACTTGGAAATTAATCTCATTAACAAAAAAATGACTATATGACATATTCAAATTAGCTCATAGAAATTAATCCAAATCCAAATAAAAAATTATTTATACGCTTAGAGAATTCGTCATCATATATCAATTTAGAGATCTTTTTTCAGGTAAAATATGGATTATAGCCCATTATTTTTTGGTCAGAATCAATTGTTTTTTAATTTTGTCTCATAAACTTAAAAAAATTTCCTTAAATTCAAAATAATTAAATGACTGAAGGTCTTAGTCAATAACCTATAAAGTTAGAGTTTAATTTTTGGGTAAAATGGTGGAGTAACTATAGCCCATTATTTTTCGAAAAAAAAAGTCATTTTTCTCTCAAAAGCTTAAAATAGTTTTCTTAGGGCTGGTTAATTTGGATCGCAGTATGCAAGAATTGGATTCACTAACGTTAATTGGATGCAATATGAAATGGATTTAGAATCTGATTTGCTAGTGTAATTAAATGTTTTGATAGAATAGAATAAAACAACTGATTATCATTTGCAGTATTTAAATTTATTGTCTTAATAATAATAATCGGATTGGAGTGAATTTTTACATAAATGCTCTTATAACAATAAGTGGCTAATTTTTCTAAGTCATTTTGATTTTTCTATATTTTCATAACATTGTAAAAGAGAGATACCATATGAAAGTTGCATAAAAACTGAAAATGATCATAAAAACTAAATAGTAATTCAACCATGACAAATATTTGCTTACAAAGACAGCTACCATAAATGGTTCCGTGGTAGAGGTCGACTGCCAACTTACAAAACGCTCCATTGAAGAAGCGATCGACCATGTACTAAAACTACCATAAGCATAAACTGTTTCACATTAGAGGCCGACTAAACCAACTTACAAAATGCTTCATTCAAGAAGCCATCGACTACATGAGAAATGTACGAAGTTAACAAGTTTTTAAATTACAACCACATCAAAACAACCAACAAAACACCGGGTCACTGCTTTTACCAGCCAACCAACCTCACTGGAAAAACAGAAAATGGTGTATCATTTTCAGCTCACAAATCAAATCATTATAGAAAAACAGTTCCCAATCAAATCATCAAATGAAAACATTTTCGTAATCAATAGTGAACTAATTACTCGAAGCATTCAAGCTACCTGATTGTTTGGGGATCCTTCGCGATCCACAAAAGTTCCAGGAAGGAGAGCCATCTTCCAAGAAACGTTTGATCCATTTCACCTAGTTCAAAAGCATCTCTAAGTCCATAATAGCGGACTCGATGGAATCAGCGTCAACTGTTTCAGGCGAAGCTCCTACCTCCTGTGGGGAAAAACTTTGCATCTGAATTGAATATTAAAACATCATTTTTCAAAACCCTAACCCATTTTAAACCCTAAATAGGGATTTCAAGAGCATAATCTTGTCCATATACACTCATAACATCTTCAATAAACAGCATAAACCATAAATTTTAAGAATCTCCCCAATAAAAATTAAAACCCTAATTCATTTATATAGAACCCTAATTCGCGAATCAAATTCCGAAAAACAACAGCCAGACTCTAAAATCCATCTCAATCAACATGATATGGGATGAAATTAAGAAAATAAACCGTAGAAACTAACTTACCAGAGGCGACGGATCTGGGCACGGCGGCACGAAATTGCCAGTTGTTGGCGATGACGAGGGATGTGATGGTGGGAGTGGAGGCGTACTCGGCGGCGCTCATGCTACCTGGGCACAAGGTACTCTTCGCCGTCGGTTTGGACGAGATAGAGAAGAAAGTTGGGTTTGGTCGAGAGAGAGAGATCAGAGGGAGTGGTCTGAGTGATTGTGTGAGAACTGATGAGTGATTTATGCATTGACATGTGAAAAATAAAATAAGGCTAATCCATGTCTTTTAATTAAATAAGTGAGGGTAGAGTGGGCAATTCTACGTTATTTGCCAAAGGTAACGAATCTGCTCGTAATTAGCTTCGCGAGAAAGTGCCACCGCCGCTCATAATCAGACGATAGCCGGACGTAAACCGGATTCAGTTATGATATTATGTTAATCCAAACGCTATACTAACACTGAATTAGATTTGCAAATCCAATTATGTACCTAATCTGTCAATCCAAACCAACCCTTATATCTAAAAACCAATCATGATTAATAGTCTTACTGACGCAATCTTAGAAGCGTAGTTCGAGTTTCAAGCACATAAACTAAGCAATATTGAGTGTTTTTATTAATAAAATGTTATCCCAAAATGATAATAAAAGTGTTTAAGTAGTCTTGCGAAAATAGGAAACAAAACGAAAACCTAACCAACATATGAAACCAAAAATATTAAAAACTAGATGAAAATCTAAAGTGGCCCGTTGGCCGGTGTTTTGTGCAAGGGTAAGACGAACCTAAGAAGAGTGGAGAGCACGCTGATCAGCTTCGAGTCTCAGGAACTGTGGACTAGGAGAGACCGAGATGGTAAGATGACTGGTCGAGTTCTTCAAAAGATTAGAGACACGGGGTGTTGACGATGATATTTAAGCATCTACGGTTTGGGGTGTGGCTTGCAAGGCTCGCCCAAGACCCTGAGATCTTGAGTGTATCATCGTATAGAACAGGTCCACGTATGAGTGTATGATTTGTCATATTGATTTAGCCAAGGTCAAATTTGTCCAATCCAAATTTAATTTTTTTGATGACTTTTGAATTTATAAATTTCACTCAAATACCAGACATAGAATACTGAAGATCTATTGAGTTAAAAGTGGATACAAGTTCAAATGTCTGTCCTACTCTTTTGTCTATATTAAAATATCTATTTTTTTCTTCTTTTGAGTTTTCCCTACTAATAATATCTTTTGTTTCCAAAAGAAATACATTAGTCAATTTCTCCTTCCTCAATATCATCATTTTCATTATTATCATTTTCATTTAAAGGTTTTGGAACGACACTAGGACTAGTAGTGGTAATAGGTGGCTCCTCGGTTTCTTCATCTTCCTCAATATCCTCACTTTTCATGAACAACCTAAGTTGTTCCAAAGGATTACTTCCTTCCCCAAACTTGAAACTTCCCAACGCATCAAGAGACATTATAGACTGATTTGGGCTTGTCTCGTCCTCCGAGCTTGGCATTTCTCCACCGCATCCCTACGCATTTCCAAGTCCCCAATGAATCGAGAGTTCTCGTTCATTTCAACAGTTTACTCCATCTGGATTAGTTCCTGGCGGTCAACAAACATGCATGCAAAAATCTTCTTAGTGACAAAACACTCATCTCTATGCTATTAAGCAAGCAAATCAGTGCTAAACTATTCAACTGAATTTATACAGAAAAATAAAAATTATACTATCAAATAGATTAAGTGTAAGAAAATCAGTACTATATTAAGTAGATCATAATTTATTTACTTTTTTAAAAAAACAGTACTTACTTTCTAGTAAATCATCAATTCGATGTTTGAAAATAAGAGCACCACGTAATCCTTGAGCTTGAATCATTCTTTGTGTCGCCCCTTGTGATTTAACTATCATCATATCATGATCGACATTTTTATTGTAAATTAAGCAAACTAAGGATGCAACCAATTAAAGAAGAGTAATGGTGGGTTTATAGTTTCCTCACCAAAATAATGAGTCTAGTAGGGTTTTTTAATTATGTACTTTTACAAAAACAACCCTATTTCATATATGAGTTTTTTTTGAATAAATTTAACTTAATGTAGTAGTAAAAAAATATGATAAATTAATATTTTGTAAATTTTACAAAATATAAAAATATTTAATGTAAGGTTCTTTTCGTAAATGACGTAAGATTATTCAACTTAATTTTATTACATGTATATTTATAAACTCTATAAAATGCTAAAGATTAATTATTTTGCTTTAAAATTAAATCAAATTCAACTTATTTTTATTTGTAACTTATCGAAACCTAAATATTTGATTGACTCAAGAGTTTAAGTACCGAAATGTTGGAAAAGATGAGGGTCAACTTAATTTGGGACCGAATTTTTATGTATAGTGCATAATATGCTCCATTTTTAGGTGGGTGATTGATTCCAATTTTTTTTATTTTGCTATTTCTTGCGGAGTGGAAGAGCAATTTGTGTATCATAAGAAGGTTGTTGTATTGACAATGTATTGCATTTTGTAAAAGTTTGAATTTTTCTTTTGTTTAACAGGAGATTATGTATCTTCTGTAACTAACATTGACGCGTGAAGCTTACCGTTATTATCTCTGTAACTAACATTACACTCATAGGATCTATCTCTTCCTTTGAATGTTTAAAGCAAATTGCTGCTCTGCACTACAGAACATATAATCAAATATGCATTTCTCAACTTTGAACTATAATCTTCCACAACCAGCCTAACTATGAGTGTACGGCTAATGAAGCAATCTCAAAAAGAGGACAAACCTACTGAGACATCCTACGATCTCAAAAAAAGGAGTATTTCCATGATTCTAACTCATGACCTGTCGGCCAACAACCTTAACCATTGCACAAGCTTTGCCTCCCTAAAGGAGCAATTCCCATAAACAAAAATCATATGTAGATGAAAAAAAAATATGAAATTTATCCAACAATATTGTAGAATTTATCTTGCTTGATTCAATTTAGTTTTCTATGGATGCATTATTAAATTAAAAGATTCTAAAATAACAAAAGCATTTTTCCAGCACGACTAGCGACAAGTATTGCAGGCACGTATGATCATTGTCATTTGTGTCCTGGCTCGTTCATTGACTACTCAACGTCTCTCGTTCACATTGTCATATAACTACAACCAAGATGCTGCCGTTTCTGAATCACCCTGCAAAGACATATAACATTAATTAACAAAAGAAGTAGTACAAATTATAAGACAAGAAGAAATTATAAATTGTATTCAAATGAAAAATTAATGTTCGAAAAATGACTTACACGAATATTAAGCCTTCCTAGATTATTTTCAATTAACCGCATAAGAATTTCATTCTCGAGTGCTTGTCTAGCTCTACATAACATTACATCCAAACTAATAATTATCCAATAAATATATATATTTTGAATCAATAAATTAGTGTTAACAAGAGAATAAGATATAAGGAATTTATTTCTTCAAGGAACACCACCTGAAATTTTCAGAGAACTTCTCCAAACTCTGGATGATGTATTTGAGCAATTTCTCATTTCGAACTTCACCGGCAACAACTTCTATGGTCGAGCCTCTTAGTGCTTCCATTATCGAGAAAAATCGGTCAGCGAGAACAATGCATTAGTTCAGCCCGTCATTCTTGCACAACATCTTACTCAGCACGAATGTCGCGGCCTGTAAAAAGATGACCACACGTCCAATCCAATTCAATTCATATGTATACATTTTAAATCCAAGAAGCTACGTTAACATGTAGAAAACTAGAAACTAATTCCGAGGGATGGATGGATACTGACCATTTTTGAACCCATGCCTCCGGTCTTCATGCATCGGAGAAGATGGGGCATCACCTCAATCTCGATTAGGTAGGTGATAGCTCGAGGATCCTCATTCTGTCAAAAGAACACACACATATATATAATTTTCACAAAGTGTATATATATCATGGTTTACAAATTCAATAGAATACGCTTCTAGATAAAAAATATGAACTCACACAAGAAAATTACGACTAATGTGAAATAAATAGGCAGGCCATGTAATTTTAGGGTGTATTTTATCATAGTTGATCAATTTTAATAACGATAAATTACATCTCAATTATTATAGTCTGCGATATATTTCGTGTGGTATGACACAAGTAAAATAATAGATAAAACTAGGAAAAATGTGTGTACCTTAACCATGGCCTCAAGAACACGTAGAGCGGCCACCCTTACTTGTTCGTACGTTTTCCATAAGTGGAAAACAGTAAAATGGTAAATGCTCTGCACATTGCAAGAAAAAATCTACTTAAAACTCATAGTGATTCAAAACACACAATTTCCTCCCATAATTATTAATTACATTCATGTGGCTATATGATTGTGATCGATAAAACTTTATTTCTCTAGAAAAGAAAACAACACCGGGGGAGAAATTTTCTAACACCGTGAAGAAAAAACTTACCGATAATCATTTGATGCATCGTATGTTGGTCGGAAGTCATGCACTATAAAACCAAAATAAAAATATCATAGTAAGTTATGTTTGATGAGAAAATGAGGCATATATGCGGAGACAATTGAAAATAATTTAATGGAAAGAAACTCTAAATAAATTAAGAAACTTATAGACAATCACAAACTTAAGAAACTACGGAGTAATTAGAAAAACTATATATCCTATCACATAAAACTGGACCTTGCCAAAAAAAATGTATTACTGTCGGATGGAGTATATGAATTTTTGACACAATAAAATTAGACATCCTTAAAAAGCTAATAGAGAAGGAAAGAAATTAATCTAACGGTTCGATATTAAGATATGAGTGATTTCAATATCGGGTCACAATCTAAAGCTAGAAATGGATAGTATTTGGAAACTATGAATTTTGGCTATCTTAATGGAGGAATGAGTTTGTGAGCTAAACATGAGATGAGAGTGGACTAAAAGTGAGAGCTTTCGATGTGAAAGGGTAAGCTTTAGGTGTGGCGAGTTTCTCTAATAGGCAAATGAAAATAAGACACAAACTAAAAGAGAAAATGGTTTAGATTAGAGAACTCTCTAATCAAGAGTTTTGCATCGAGTTTAAGCTAACTAACAACTACAACAATAATATTCATATGCAAATTGTATATTAAATGTGATGCAATTGGAGATAATAGTATTAAACTTTTCTCAAAGGTAAATTTTCATGATAAACATAATTTCATTAATTTTACTTATGAAACAAAACTAATTAAAAGGAAAACACAAACCAATACTAAAAAAAACATATAAGAAAAATTGTAACCTGAATGAGAGTAAGAACATGGAAAACTCTCCTCGATTGTTCCAAGGAGAAGGTCGGTGATAGAAATGGGACATACACCGCCGTCAACTCCTAAAATTATAAATAAAAATTGATAAAATTATAAAAATATAATAGGATTGGATATGTAATTAAAAAAAATTAAATGATGTGATAATTACCATTATCAGGATGCTAGCAACACCAAATGCCCCTCACAGCACTGGTGCTAAAGCATCACTCATATTCTGCAAAAAAACAAAATAAAAGATAAATGATATGTGTATGTGACTCTAATCTCTGTCTCTTTAATTTGTATTCAGACGGCTAAGACTATTGATCATCTATATTTTGTTTGCTTGTTCTCATTGCCAATCTAACAAGACATTATGCCTCCAAGAGATATATTGAGGCTGCCTCGTAACCGCGTGGTGAGGTTGAATGGTTTACTTTAAAAGCTACCTGTAAATCTGTCTTAGCCTAGTATACGTAGGTGGGCATTTATGCAACTTATTATTTTTGGCAGAACAGAAACAAGCATTTTTAAGGGTACTGTATTAAGTAGATCATAATTTAAAAATGAAAAGCAGTATTTATTTTCTGGTAAATCATCAATTCCATGTTTTAAAATAAGAGCACCAAGTAATGTTTGAGCCTAAATCGTTCTTTGTGTCGCCCTTGTGATTTAACTATCATCGTATCATGATCGACATGTTTATTCTAAATTAAGCAAACTAAGAATGCAACCAACTAAAGAGGAGTAATGGTGGGTTAATAGTTTCCTCCCCTAAATAATGAGTCTAATAGGATTTTATAAATTTTGTCCTTTTACAAAAACAACTCTATTTCATATATGAGTTTTTTTTTTTTTTTTGATAAATTTAACTTAATGTGTTGCATATTATGCACTATATATAAAAATTCGGTCCAAATTAAGTTGACCCTCAACTTTCTATATATGACGTAAGATTATTCAACTTAATTTTATCACGTGTATATTTTAAACTCTATAAAATGCTAAAGATTAATTAGTTAGCTTTAAAATTAAATCAAATTCAACTTATCTTTATTTGTAACTTATGGAAGCCTAAATAATTGATTAACTCAAGAGTTTAGGTACCGAAATGTTGAAAAAGTTGGGGGTCAACTTAATTTGGACCGATGTTTTTATGTATAGTGCATAATATGCATAACATAGTGTAGAGGATAAAATGGAAAAAAACGTGTTTTTCTTACCTAAACTTGTCAAATTAATATCTATTTTGGTACAATTTTTTTTTTATTGACAACTTAAATTGGACGGAGAGAGTAGTTTTTCCCAGCTCTTTACTATGTAAGAAAAGAGCCTTAAAATCTCAAGAAATTAATTCCCAAACCAAAACCTTAGGATAACATTTTGTAGAAAAAATATGTTTTCTTCACTTCTACAAACTTCTTAAATGATTTGTTCGTTGATTTCAACGTCAATGGTATGCCGATATTGCATGGGGGTGATCAACACATACTGCGTGGATGTAATTAACCTTCTAACATTGTCTCTTGACAACCCATCTGTTTCTGGATTCCAGTCGAAGAACCAACTCATGTTCGAAAGATTTGATATATTACAGATTAAGTTTGTGCTTGGAATTTCTAATGGAACATGTTGCTAGTAAATATTAACTTTGAAATCTTAAAACAAATATAACACCCAATTTGGGTGAATTTAGCTATGAACAAACTACATGCAGAATCTTCAACAACAAAGAATATGTCTTTGAACTTTCACAACTCATGCAATCCAATTCCATTATCAATTTAGTGTGAAAATCACTAATTTGACTCTTAATAAGTTAAGGTCAAGCATGACCCTAATTTAACAATTTGGGGATTTCTTTGCGTGAGTCTCTTTAGCGTTATATTGAACAATAATATGAATTTTATGTTATGTATCATTGAACCTATGCTATATATATAGGCATCGAAGTCAGTTTAGGATTCATATCATGCATGGACAGTCAACCATGGAGGCAATCTTTCTTGTTAGGGGCTTAATGGAGAAGTATAGAAGCAATAAAAAAGACTTGCACATGGTGTTCATAGATCTTGAAAATGCGTATGATAGAGTACCTAGGAATATCCTTTGGTGGGCATTGACTGAATATCTGCCATATCCAAGATATGTATGAGGGTGTAAGGACTAGTGTCAGGACGAATGGAGGAGACACCAATGATTTCTCGATCACCATCAGTTTGCACCAAGGCTCAGCTCTAAGTCCATACCTTTTTACCTTAGTGATAGATATTTTGACCCGACACATTCATGATGACATACCGTGGTGTATGTTATTTGCAGATGATGTCGTTTTGATTGACGAGAGCAAAGAGGGAGTAAATGAGAAGTTAGAGCTATGGAGGGAGACCTTGGAGTCGAAAGGTTTCAGGTTGAGTCACAGTAAGACGGAATATATGCATTGTAATTTCAGTAGGGAAGGGAGTAGTCAGACTAGTACGATCCAGCTTGGAGGAGTTGATGTACCGAGATGCGATAGGTTTCGATATTTGGGGTCTATCCTACAAGAAGATGGAGAGATTGATATGGATGTTAACCATCGGATACAAGTAGGATGGGCAAAATGGAGAAGCGCATCAAGTATCTTGTGTGATAAACACATACTAAGTCGGCTAAAAGAAAAGTTCTATAGAACGGCGGTGAGACCAGCTATTCTATATGGGAGCGAATGTTGGCCGATAAAGAAGCAACAAGAGCACAAGATAAAGATTGCAGAGATGAGAATGTTGAGGTGGACGAGTGGACTCACCCTAAGTGACAAAGTCCGAATGAGACTATAAGGAGCAATCTAAAAGTTGCACCTATAGACGAGAAGAGAATAGAGGGTAGACTTAGGTGGTTTAGGCATGTGAGACGTAGACCTAGAGAAGCCCTTGTTAGGAAAGGTGAGGACATAGACATAGGAACAGAGAGGAGGGGGAGAGGGAGACCTAGACTCACGTGGGTTGTTAGGAAGGATCTAGAAATTTCAGGTATCTCGGAGGACTTGGTAGTCGAGAGAGGGGAGTGGAGGCGTAATATTCACGTAGATGACTTCATATAGGTAGTGTCATAGGGTTAGAAGAAACTATTTCTAGGATATAATATTTCTTTATTAGAGGTAGAAAATCTAGGTCTAGGTTATTATTTTCATATATTGACTTTATTCCATTTATTCATATATTGTATTTTATATTATATACCTACATAGTATTATATAGTATGATTATGAGATGGCTTGTGATATACACATTGCCATTGGACTTAAACATAAGGATTCATATAGCCGACTCCACTCGGTGGAATTGAGGCTAGTTGTTGTTATTGAAGTTAGTTTAGGACATGTTTTGGAAATTTTTAATTTCAACCCGTGTTGAATTAGTTAGTGATCCAATCATATTCTCCATGGACTTTTGTAAGATGTTCTTCAGCCAAAATGATTATTCAAAGGCTTCAACACACTACCTTATATTCTAAGTTTCTCGCCACGAGAACAGTGGCGTAGCCACATTACCATGAGGGTGTTCAAATGAACACCCTCAACTTTAGAAAAATTTACAAAATATCCCTTAAACTTTCTAAACATTTAATTAAATAGTCATGAAATTGTATGCATGAACCCCCTCAATTTATCAATAAATATATTGAATCCCCTGAATGTTTTGGCTGGCTACGCCACTGCACGGGACTATGTTTGTGAAAATGTCAAGCTGGTGTGAAGACATTTGAAAATTACTATCCTAGAAGTAGACTGAATACCTGAGTTGGCTCTAGACAAGCAAGTAGGAAAAAATTTATATAGGAGTCTCCGTGATATCATGTTGAGACAAACCTCAAAAAGATAGGTATCATAGAAAAATTTACATAATGTGATCATTAATAATAAAAATACAAAGAGGGAAATCCGAAAGCTAGTAGAAAAGGTGATACATATGATTCCAAACCACCTAACAATAAATCCAGAAAAGAATGGAGGCACTCATCTATAATAGAGGCCTCTTTTTCTGAGAAGATAAGCCCAACAAAAGTCCATATCTTTTGCATGACTCATGTCGAAGTGGTTAATGTAAGCTACTACTAGTGATAGCTGATAGGTGTTCTTTCTTACAAGAGATTTATCGCAAGCTAAACCACATGGACAATGACACAAAGGGCATATATTAGTAAATCGCTTCAAAAGAATTGAATTTGTCATGATACTAATTAAATACTATCAGATGATATCTTATTTTATAAACAGTTAGATGATAATATTGACTTGTTCCAACTAACAACATATTTATGCTTTAAAATTGAATGAAAATGATACCTTGATTCTACCTTCATCCTTAATTAATTGTCACATTTCCCATACAATTTACATAGAAAATGATGGCGGACCATCCCCATTGAGAATTGAGATTTATCAAAATTGTGCAATTGATGATATCTATGCAATCAGGATCGAAAAGGGCTGCTCTTATCGGGAAAACTATTTGGATTTTTAAGGTAGCCTGAAATTTGAAGGCAGGGACGTCACTAAAGGAGGGACAGAACTTGAAGGACCAAATTGTCAAAATGCTGCTGCCTGCTCGTAGCCAAGACGCCAGCCACCAGATTACCAAGTGTGAGGATCAAACAATAAATATGCTAGAAGTTACAAGTATTTTCGTATTTTATATTAAGTCCTATAGTAATTACTTGCAATATGTTAGTCCTTGAACTTTTATTTGTGTATTACGAGGGCTTGTCCACATTAACTATATATAAGCTTGTAATGACATTTTATTACTCAGATTTTTGAGAAATGAACGAAAGACTCCCAGGTGACATTTTATTACTCAAATTTTTGAAAAATGAACGAGTAATGTCTTCAAATTAGGGTTTATGAATTTCTCCTAAAATTCATCTTTTATCTTCTTCAAACATTTATTTAATTCCTCCATTAGAGATCTTCCAACAACCTCATTTATTTCTCCAAGTATCATATACAAGATTTGATCTAAAGTTTTATTTACATTTAATATCCCAAAACTCATCTTGTTCTTCAATACCCCGCCACCAACACATCTCGTTGTCCAGTCTAACTAAAAAATTAATATAACAAATCCGTTTCTCAACCAAAAATCCTCAAACCACTTGTGTTCGATTTGTAACATCCTCATCTACATTTCATCTCTTTTAACCTTCCTCCAATTCGGCATCGTTTGGGATCTACGAAGCTCTAAAGTTATGAATTTTCCCCTATTTCCAACCGATTCCGATCATGTCAACAATATCCGACTGGGTTCTTTCATCGACGCCTCCTCCAGGCGCCGTCAGAAAAGATGACAATTAATTAGGAACGGAGGGAGCATATTGTATGCCTTAGTAGTTAAATAATTTATTTACCCATGACCTCAATTGTGCTCAATCATAATAATAACTAATCAAATAAATCTAATACATTGAGGAAGTTTTTGGATGAAGCATCCCGATGGACATCTCCACGATCGCCCAGGTTCTTTTGCAAAGCTCTCGACATTGGTGTAGGATGAAGAAATCACGAACCGGCACAAGAGGTGACGAAATGTGTGTGCTCATAGATCTGAAATAACTGAATTCGAGCAAAAAAATACCTTGATTAAACAATAATTTAATTAGAATAGAAAAGGTATAAACTAAGCAGTCGTTACACCTTGCTTAGATAATTGTACATTAAATTGTGACATCAGGTGTTATCACTACAAGAAAATTGGCTTCCAGTCACAATTTAAAGTTTTATCACTGAATGCATAATAAATGACAATAACTTTTTACGTTACTTATAAATTTCCATTAACTTTCGGTAACACTATATTTATTATCACTACATCTAATAACTATTGTCACCATAACTCTACTTTCAATTTATTCGGTGACATGTGGTTTCTCGTCACAGATAAAAAAAAATTAAAAGGGGAAAAGGTTATGCGGCGGAGAGGTTAACCGTAGTCACTATTGTCAGTTCTACCTTATCGGTCATCATATTTATCCTCTCCATATCCAAGGATATGAGGAAAGAAAGAATTTGTCACCTGGTATGGAGAGGAAAAAAATATAACTTGTTACCTACAACCAAATTTCTACTAGTGTCTCGAAATATATAGAAATAGAACGAATACCCAGTAAAGTTTGTTTTGACTGATATTTCCGAGAGAGCTAAAGCAATCAAAGGACAACTCACTAGTAAAAAATATGAGGTTGGGGAGATGTTGAACTTTGGCTTATATAAATGGGATTAACAATGGAAATGACCGAGGATGAAGCTCGTGGTGCGGATTTCGAGTTACTCGATGATGAAGATCAAACTGTTGAACCGGATGTTCCCTGAATTTCGCCAAAACTACAGAGAAGTGATTGGGGTAACTTAGAATTGAAGCAACCGACCATTGTGAATAATTTCAAAGTGTGAGACCTAATTGAGCTGAAAAGAATGTGGAGATTGTTGGAACCGGACCTAAGAAAGTAAAAGGTGAATTCATAACTGAAAGAGAAATGAAAGGACCAAATTGGCAAAAATTATATAAAAGTTGTAGAAAAAACTTTCACGACCAATTATAATGCGACTTTTGCTCGTAATAATCTAGTGAATGTTCTAGTTGTAATCAATTTTGAAATCAAGGGTGCATTCATTGAATTGAAGTTATAGATTTAAAGAAATATGAGAAGATAATGTCATTATGAATTTCGGAACTCATGCAACTTTTTGGATGTAATCTCTAAGCATATGATCGTTGATGCCTCTCATTTTTCTCATCTTTGTGGGGGTAGTAAGTTTTTTTCGTAGAGTGTATTATCCTAATAGTGAAGTTATCAGAGGGAGTACTATTATAATAAAATTGTGAATGGGAAGGTTCTTTGTGAAGCAATAAATACGGCACTAGCCACGTTAATATATGGACCATATAATTATCAAATTGTAGTCTGAATTTTGTATTCTCTTTCTAGTATAAAACTAGAAAATGGAAGCAGAGAGGATTATTAAACAACGAAAACGTTAAGGAAATTAAACAAACCAAGAATCTGGTTACATGCCGAGGAGTCAGTTTCAAGCAGAGAAAAAAAAGACAGTTTAAGATGAGTATTTATTAACACAAACAAAATGATCAGGAGGACATAACTTTTAACGTTGTGGATCTCAACAGTGTTGCCCAGAAAGCTCATCTTTGAGAACATGTTCCCAATCCGAAGAGCAGTTATCATTCCAGCCAGAAGCACTACCAAGAGGATCTCCTGGCCTCCTGCTAAAATTAACCATTGGATCATCCTTGCTGCATAGATGAAACTCCTTGACGGTAATGTGATTCTCTTTCAGGATCGGCTCTTCCTTTTTCTCAACATGAATATCTTCTTTGTTTGTAGAGTCGCCCTTGCTTTGCAAAATACGGAACCTAGCCATGATGGAAGATTCAAACAAAATACAGTACTCGAGTACTGTCTCCTTCACTCGAACAGGTGGAATCCACTGATTGCATTTTTGCAAAATGCGACTCTATTGGATCTTCCGGGTCATTCGAACAGTCATCTCGGCATTTCATGATTTTCAACCTGACCATAACGTCATCGGGGTATATATAAAGAGGAAAATGAGAGGCATTTGTGTTATTTACTAGCCCTTTTAATTAAAATTCATTTTCTATCATGATAATGAAGTATCTAGGTATATAAAGTTACAAAATCTAGGCTAAAAAATGACCAATCCTTAACTCATCGTGCTTGCCGACAAAATTAAAGAACCGGACTTACGTACACTTCTTTACGTACGCTACGTATGCTTCTCTGCTTTAAACAGTTGTACTGTCGGTCAAATGTACAACTGTTTAAAACAAAAAAGCGTACGTAGCGTACTTAATGAAGTGTACGTAAGTTTTTTTCAAAATTAAGTACCAAAAAGTTATCAAAACTAGCAGAATGTGGTAGAAGAAAAAATGAAAAAAGTACGGAATATGGATATAAACTCAACAGTCCCCATCACATATGTCAAAAAATTAGACATTACCTTAAGTTTTACTAACAGACTATTCCATTTAGAGCTTCAAGAAAATCCTAATTTTTATGTCCTAAAAGATATATCATCTTAAGAAGTGGGCAAAAAATAAATTTGATTGAATTTATATATGTAGACAAGAAACCAAATCCAGACCATTATAGAGAGATAAATGATTCATGGTCATAAATATTTTAGTTCATACGTACCTTTCTGATAAATCATTGATCCAATCTTGTGAAACCAGCACAATAACTATCCATATTTTTCATTGTTCCACTTATGATTTCGCCATGATTCTATCAAGACATCAATATTTTGTATTGGTTGTAACGTCAAGAAGGAGGCGGCTAACACAAGATCGGTAGAATCAATGGATATCTAAATATTGATTTTAATGCTGTTTTTATTTGTTTAGCTAGGTTTTAACTATAAAATGTGTATTTTTATAAAAATATCCCTATTTCATAAAGGAAATTTTTTATGACTTTATATAGTACTTTAAATACATATTGTCAATTTATAAACATTTATGAATATAAAAATATAGTACAATGTAAGGTTCTTTAAGTATGTATTAGGTGTAAGATTTTTTTTAAGTAAATTTTATTAGGTATGTATTTTTAAAACCCGATTGAACGCTCCTACTTAACAATTTAGCTATCAAAACAACTTAGTTTTATAATTGGATGTCTTAACTAAATGAATATATGGATACAAAATGCTCAACAAATACTCTATGATGGATTATTGATTATTAGACTTGGAATATTCGTGAGTTGGAGCTACGGATTGACGAAATGCTCCAGACATGGTTTTAGCTCTTGTTGGGTCTGGTGGTATGATATCTATTAGTTACATTGATGTTTTTGGCTTGGTTTGGTGCTGTCGGTGTTTTCTTCTTTTCAGTTAGTAAAGTGTGTTGCTACGTGGGTTTCCAAGTGTTGAAGAGGTTTAGAGTGTACGCATGATGGGAAAGGACAAGTGATATAAAGGCTATATTGCTAAAAGCCTATATTGCTCTTCTGGTATGATTGGATCCTACCACATCCAAACTATCGGATTTTGAGTGCGCTACAGTCCTGTTGTTTGAAACAGAGACGTGAACAGAAATGTAGAGATCGAGTTCAGAGAATTCGATTTTGATTAATTGTGATTAAGATGATCGTGTTCAGAAAACTCAGCAAAATCGGTAAACTCGATTTTCCCTCAAAATCGAGTTCTGCGATTTCGACTTTGCACAAAAAACAAAAATTCCTATTAAAATCGAGTTCTATGAACTCGAATTTGAACAAAAATTCATTTGCACTATTTTGAAGAAGATCGAAGACACTGGTCTCGATTTTCCTCAAAATAAGGAAAAAAAATTGCATGTAACTTCAATCTTCATTGTTTTTCTACACCGAGGAGATGTTGATATCTTACCAATTGCATGCATGAAGACATCATCCTATTTGCTAGCTAATATTTACTACTATTAATTTATGATTTTTTGTCTTACATGCAACTAATTAACCTGATGATATGGATTGGTGAAAAGAATTAAATTCTTGATCTCATTGGCAAATTATAATGAGATAGCAAGTGTTGTTTGAATTACTTAAATTGGTATATATATATATATATATATATATACTTACTTTCTTATATATATATAGCTATTATATATATTAGGTAGACGCACGTGGAGCTTTATATAAAGGAAAGTCGAGTTCACATGCTATTTTTAATGTAAAGTCGAGTACGGTGTACTTGATTATGTTAATTTTTTGCACAAATAAAATTGTTAATTTTTGTAAAGTCGAGTTCTATGATTTCGATTTTGTTTAATTTTTTTTCTATGATTTCGACTTTGTTTAATTTTTTGCAAAGTCGAGTTTTGTGTTTGTTTTCCCAAACAAAATCATAATGTAATGATGCCCTAATCATGTTCGGAAAACTCGATTTTGCATAACCAAAATCGGCAACATAAAACTCGATTTTATGAGTCAATGATAATCGAGTTCCATACAAAATCTTCATGATACTCGGGTTCCTTGTCCTCGAGTTTGACAGGAAAATATTGCAATACGCCTTTCTTAATTAATTAAGAGGGTTTTGAGGACTGAGGATTTGTTGATGTTAAATTTGATCAGTTCTTTTATATGATTGTATATGTAATTGAAAAATATTTATGCAATGAATTGTTTTTGATTGAGAGTCTGACACAAGCTGACAAAGACTGATCATGCACAGTGTTCAGGACAGCAAAACCATTTTCGAGTTCGTTGAACTCGAGTTTGACTAATAATGCACAACCGAAATCAAGTTTTGGTAAATTATGCCCTAATGATGAATCTTTAATCTGCTACTAATCGTCATTAGCAAGGCAAGATCGAGTTCTATGAACTCGATCTCCTTATTTCTCTCCACCACCGTCAAAACACCCCATATTGTGTTTACCTAATTAAAAACATCAATATTTATGTATTTAATTGATCGGATTTTTCCTTCTTGATGAGGCAAGCCTGGACTGCATATACGAGACGAATACTTAGCCATCTTTTCGATTGCATACTTTAGTTTGTTTTATTAGCAGACACTATACTAGCTAGCTACTGAACTTTCTTCCCATGCCCGACTTTACATTTAACAGTCTGGTACTATGGTCCCTAAATTTACGAGTAGATAGATTTTTATGGAAAAATTAAAGTGCCAAATTTAGTTTTTACAGTTGGATCCCTAAACTCTTGGGTCAATCGATAAAATCAACATCATTAAGCCTATATTATAATTAAAAGAACTTTCTAGGCAAACTTAAAAGCTTATAGTCGTGAAACAAAGAGCCGTCCGGCTGGGACTAAAGTTTTAGAATCTTTTTGTTTTTCATCAATTATTAGCATTGCAACTTGGTTATATGTTAACCCGCCTAAACTTCCCGTCTCTAACAAATATTCTTTGTCAATGTTCGAAGTCGGAGAGAATTATCTCTAACTAATTATTCTCCCGTTCTGATCGTACCCTATAAGCATAGGAAATACGCAGTTGATAAGAAATAGGACGATAAATACACGAAATTTAATAAAAATTCTGATGGTAAACACCAAACTTAATCTTATACATATCACTATTAATTAGCCAGTTTGCTGCTTTCTGTTTTTGCTTAGCTGAAAATCTTATCTTGGGATTGATTGGTAAATCATACCACATTCTAAGCTAGGGAGTATAACTTTAACCGACTTCTTTTATCTTTTTCACTATGGCTTTGGAAACAAATCAAAGACGCTTGCTTCAAGCCACTCTTTACCTATACTTGGGATTTATAGATGGTTAATCGTAGGAAGGGAAACAAAAGTTTATTATACTATGATTAATATTGAACATTTGTATTTTTTTTTTTTTTTTGATAAGAAAATTGAGGGAAACCCTCAGGTACAGAGAAACTAAATAATGTCTTAGTTTTAATGCAAAAAAACTGGAAAGAACGGGAAAAAACAACTAGCTATTACAAATATGAGGATCAAACTGTCTATTAGCCATTCTGAGATGGATCCAGCACTCGATGAAGACGCAGGGGTGAACTTGTGGAGTTTACACAGCAAAAACTCATCACGTTGGAGTAGTCTTTTCATTGCAGTTTGAGATCGCTTTTCACACCTTGTTTCCGTGATTATCATATGCTTCACAGGACATAATAGCAATTCCATGAGGACTTCAATTTTTTACCCCAAACACCAGAGCATGAATCTGACTTGTGACAAAAAGAGATGTCATTTTGAAAATAAACTACAACAGACCGCCATGATATTAAAGCAGCAATAAATCAGATCAGACAATCGTGTAGAACATCAGTGAGGATTCCAGATTAAAACGAGTAGACAATCCACATCAGAAAGGCTTTGCGAACTAAGAGTATCAAGCAACCTTCCTGACTTCCGTCAATAATATTATTCGTAGACAACAGCTTGTAGCAGTGGAAGAACATTCCAATATGGAACCAGAGCAGAATACAGAATCCCTGAGTTGAAAATCTGAGGCAGAGATAGGACCTTCGTACTTGATAGGATATTCCATGGAGAAGATCCAAGCAGGCTTTGATCCGACAAACTTGTTAAGTAATCCGTCAACTACTTTTTGTTTGTTAGGGGTTTAGACGTTACCGTCATAAACTTTAACAATCCGTCAATTACATTGCTTTAATCTTGACACCAAACATTTCTGTTAGGGTCCAGATTGAAACCGTCAACTGCATTTAGCCCCGTCATCTCCGACAAGGTAAAGGATGGTTCTGTAGATTACCATGATATCAACCCAGACTTTAACGTTTCCGACAAAGTCAAAGTTGATTCCGTCGATTTCATTGTTTCCATCAGTTGCTTGTAAAAATCGTCAAATACATCAACACTTTGGCGGACACCTTCCTATTTTGCCTAAACCCCAAAACAGCCTACAATTTTCATCAAGACC
>NW_027266842.1:0-41417 GCF_046630445.1 Rutidosis leptorrhynchoides
TGCAGTACTGTTCTCTTTTTCCGGATATTTCAATTTGACAAAATAGCAGGTCGTTGCATGATGCTAACACACTAACATTACCTCGGATTCTAATGTGTTTAAGAAAAAGAGGGAAGTAGTCTAATTGCATCTCAGGGGTTTCGGGAGCGAAGAGTGAAAGATTACTACATCTTTCAGGATTTCTAAGATGCTGACTTGCAAACCTGCTAATAAAACTAGTAGTAGAGATTTCTGAAGAAAATTGAACAACCCTAATATGTGTAATATAAATACTAGTACACTACTAGTAGTTAGTCTACCACCGACCATCTGAGTTTTGTTTTGTTTTTCAGTGCCGGGCCTAGGCCGGTTTCAGGTGGGATAAAAGAATTTGAAAAAATTGGTATTGGGATAGAACATAGTTACGAGTTAGTTACGAAGATAGAAGAATGTGGACAAGTTTGTAATTATACCAAGAAACAAGGCTAAAAATTAAGATATTCTTAAAATGACCGGATGTAAATTTTCGAGAATGCTGGGTTGATTTTGAATAAAAACGTTAGGGATAAGTATGACGTATATAAGAAGTTTTGATGACCAAATAAGTGTTTTATTATACTGATATACTCGCGCAAATATTTCCGGAATTGAAAGTTCATTACAAAGACACGCTGGAATTATTTATTCATATTTCTCCTGAAAAAAAATAAAAATTCACTAGGTTACTTCCTACCCAAGAAAACTTCCCACCTATGTATAAGCCTCGATCTCTCTTCTTCAAAACACAAAAATCGCTTGTTTTGTAAACACCAATATTAAGAAGAAATCTTTCTATCATTCAAGTTTTCATCAATAATAGAGGAGATCGTTAATCTGTTCAAAACCGCCATTTTCAGCCACGACGAAGGTCGTTGCCTAGATGCTTTAACTCAACTGAAGAAACTTCCGGTGACCTGTGAGCTTCTTCTCAAAACCAAAGTCGCCAAACGTCTTCGTGTTCTAAGAAAGCATTCTAACAAGAAGATTTGCGATTCGGCTAGTGACTCATCGATTCTTGGAAGGCAAGAATCATTTTTTACTAGAGGGGGAGGCAAAAGAATTCAAGAAAAAACTGTTCGTCGTATGATCGTCCGTTATGAACGCCATCTTCCTAAGAGTGATGACGAATTCTGTGACGAGATGCGTAAACGTCTATACGATTGTCTCTATAAAGTTGCAGATGAAACCGATATCGGAGTCGAGAGGAGGGAAGTCAACAGTTGTGATCCGGCTCGAGTCGCTGTTTTGGTCGAGACTTGCTTGTTCCACAATTGGCGAAGGAGGATCCAAGAAACATGAAGATGAAGTTTCGATTTTTTATGTTG
The DNA here is from genome assembly GCF_046630445.1 of Rutidosis leptorrhynchoides. Classification (NCBI taxonomy): domain Eukaryota; kingdom Viridiplantae; phylum Streptophyta; class Magnoliopsida; order Asterales; family Asteraceae; genus Rutidosis; species Rutidosis leptorrhynchoides. The sequence goes on from NW_027266842.1 coordinate 1,344, forward strand.
AAATTTGCTGATCCAAAGAATTCTTCTCTGAGACGGAGAGTTTTGTTCGGAGATATCCATGTTACGGAAATCGTTAACAGTTTACGTTTGAAGACTAAATTGAAGAATCAACTGATGACGACAGCTAGCAGAAAGGAAATTGGAAATCATCGGCAAAAAGCTTCAACTTTTATAATAATAATAATAAAGTGAAGAATAGTTATCTATCGGAGTCATGGAGAATGGCTAGAACACTCGCAACAACAAGTTGCAGATAGCTGACGGAGTCGACAAGATGAAGATTCGAATCTATCGATATTACTTGTATTTTTATTTTTCCAGACTTGTATTTAATGAACTGCCATAATAATAATAAAAGAAAAAACATGTAAAGAACTACGAGGGCTTTGATTCCTCTAAATCGAGGATACGTAGGCAACTTTAGTAAGTGGTTCAATAAGCCTACAACTCAGAAAAGTAATTCCTCTACAAACCTACAACTCGGAAAAGTCAGTCCTCTACAAGCCTACAACTCAAAAAAGATTCAACAAACCTACAATTGGAACTGCTTCAATAAGTCTACTATTCGGATTGCATGCAACAAGCCTACAACTCGGTAAGGTAAGCTCTCTACAAGCGTACAACTCTGAAGGTCATCAAGAAGCCTACAACTCGTAACTGGTTGATTAATCCTACAACTCGGAATGGATTCAACAAGCCTACAACTCGGAACTTTTTTAATAATCCTATAACTTGGATTGTTTGCAACAAGCCTACAACTCGGTAAGTTAAGCTCTCTACAATCCTACAACTTGGAAGGGCTTCGACAAGCCTACAACTCCGAACTGTTTCCATAAGCCTACAGTCCTAAAACTGAACTCTCTCTCTCTATATATATATATCAGGTCAATTAAGAGTATGCAAGCAAGAGAATGCTAGCGCCAAGCGACTGATGCATTTTGATTTTTTTTTTCTTTTGCATCAAAAGTCGCCATCAAAAGAAATGGAAACTACTTTTTTTACTGTCAAATAGTACCTTTTTATTTTTCTTTTTTACTAGTGTGTCCCTGATTATCGTCTCAGGAGAGCACCATGCATCAGTCGCTTGGCGCCAGCCGTGAATGGTGACTTTTGATGCAAAAAATAAAATAAAATAAAATCAAGTCTTCAAATTTATATTTTTATTTCATCCTCGACGTTTTTGGAGCTTCCGGATTCATGTATGAAGCCATCCCCTATTCTTACAGATGTTTACAAAGTGAGAAAGAAATGGTGGGAAACGAAATTAGGGACCGGTTGAGATTACGATATAAAATTTTTGATGCTAGCGAAGAAAATTATTCAAAATGCTATGTAATGAAGTAAATTGTCCGAAATGGAAATCTAAATTCGGTAACAAAAAACATTATATACATCATCATGACTGCCTTCATTCACATGATAGTTCGACTGACAAAACAGATCATAACGAAATAGTATCACATCATATTTGACGTAATTCCAGAACTTGAGAATAAGGTTTTCTAGACGTGACGTATTTATATTTATATCTCTCCTTATTTGGATGAATCCGTTTGTTTCTCTGCAATTTGATTACTAAGGAAATCCAGCACTGAAAGCCGCTGCAAGCGATGCAAATAGTGGAATATCACCATATGCTTGTTTCTAATATTCCATAATCAAAAGCTAATTTCAGAAGGGATTAACTAGTATTTAGTCATATGCGTTGTTAATGATAAATCCAATATTGATCATTTTCTTTTGAAAGCCAGAAATTGGTCCTTATCTTTTTTTTTTAACAAAAAAAGGGCCACATTTCGGGCATTTGAAAAGAAAATAAACAATTTGGATAACTTGCTAAAACACAGGGAGTAAATACACTATGTTTTCCCACTCCAAAGAGGTGAAGCAGGGGGTACAGATGAAACTTACCCGTTGTTCAAGACCAGCCTCTTCAGGTTTCAGTTTTCAAAGATTCTAACAATTGTATTGCTTCCTTAAATCCATCGATAGCCGTGTCTTCGTCACCAACACTCCGGTCAACGTCTGCCACTTTGGCAAGTGAAACGGCCACATCTAGAATCTGAAACCATGACCAACAATAGGACATGATGGCATAATCCCAAAGTCAGTGAAACCAAACTTTCACCAGTTTTTGTTTTTTAAAAAAGTGCTTCCAAATTGAACACAATGAGATGACATAACAAATAAGAAATATGACCTGGGAGGCAGCATTTGTATGGTGCTTGATAGCATCACGACGAACATTTTAGAGAACGGAAGTAGTATGATCTAGCGGCTTGCAAGTCACCATCGTAATATTTAAGATCTCCAATTTTGTAAGAGAAACAGAAAGGGTATGCGTGATCTGTAAAGCAAAGAACAAATGTTATAATATTATCTACACTCATAATGCTCATATTATGAAGCAAAAAAGTAATTGAAATTTGATGCTTTAACCTCCAGATCATCCACCAGCAGGTTTCATAAGGAATTCTACACTCTCTTCAAAATATCTGACGCAGAACCAGCATCCCCTGTGGCTCGACTGGGAAAAAGGAATATCACATAAATTGGGTCATGCTTTAAATTATGAAATAAATATTAATCATGTTAGAAAAATAGCATTTCAATCACTAATGCATAAGTAACTGAAAACCATAAAGGAAAGTTATTAGCTTCAATTTCTTAGAGGCAAAGATCTTCCTTTAGAGAGAAAGAATTAGTGAATACTAGTGAGAAAACGTTATCTAATAGTTTAGGGTTAACATTATTCATTCCCAAGCAACTTTTTTCAGATTGCTACAGAAAGTGCATCAAGCCTAGAAAGAGAGAAGAGGCTGCACTAGGCTGGCGAGGAAGTTTATTCAATAATTTAGTCAGGATTATCAGAGAATCCTATCAAGTGACATCTTTTTTCCCACCTCCGCAGTGGGAAAAAAAAAAGCACCATAGGATAAAAAAACGGTCAGAATACAGCTACATTGTTGGAGATATCAACAACAACAAAAGGAAAAAAATATTAAACAAAGTGAAGATGACAGACCAGCAATCACCAAGCATGCCCAGAACTGCTCCCAGTTGTGAGCACAACTCTGGTGAGTTCCCTGATATTTCTAAACTGAGCTCTAATGTCTTCCGCACAGAGGTTGAGTCTAGATTTTGCGCTTTCAACATTCTGAGCACGAAATGCCTGCACATGATATAAAAACAGGTAAGACCTATACAAAGCAGATAAGACATGCAACATAATTTTAGCTCACCAGAATATCAAGCGCTCAGGACTATAAAAAGATGAAAACGAGGGGGTTATGACAGATTAGTTTACAAATTACAACCAAGCATTTTTCAGTTTTAACCTAGATCAAATCAAGCAACCACAGCTTAACAAGTCGAATTCACTCACCCTCATTGCTTGTTGCACCAGAAAGCACCTCTCTCGAGAGATACATCCTCATACATCACTTCTTATTTTCACCAGCTTCCTTTATCTTCTTCTTCTTTCTCTGTGCCGACATGAGTCCTCTTAATTCGAGCATGACCCTCTATAAAACGATCAACTACACTCTGCAGATTCGTATCAGGTTCAATCTTCTCACTGTCAGCCCCACATAGTGACAGTCCTTGAACCTTGATACGCATGCCCTGATTGAAAAATAGGACAATCAAATACAAAGACAATAATCTTCAAACCACAAAGAAGGAAAAGGCAGAATAATAGTTTAGAGGTGTTGTTTAGCTTACTTGCAGAAAAGATGAGAACAAGGCACACATTTACTGCAATCGAAGAGGAGTGCTTGGCATATAATACACTAAGAGGGCCTATCTTAAACGATTGAGAATCATATCCAAATGGGCACTTTGGAGATACAGTCGCAGCAGAATCGCCAGACTCTTTCTTCGCTTTACACTCATTCTCAGCTGTTCCGTGTTGTTTACTTGGATATTTCCCTGTTTTTTAACAGAAGCATCATCTGGGCGTGCAGCCTTGGCAAAAGGGCAAACTGGTTTCATCCTGAAGTTGTAAAATTTCTAAACATGAATCAATATCAGACACAGCTAAAACTCATTCAACCACTTCTTCATATGTAAAATTGACACAAATTAGCTGAATCTTCAAAACCCCAAGGTTGAAATTGATGGTTATACATTTACGAGGAGGAAAGCAGTAGAAACAATCATGAATTATCAAGTTTATACACGAAACTGATTGTGATCAGAGAAAATTTTGACACCAATAAATTGAAATGTCTGCAAGAACGAGAATAGATAAGAGTAGTACCTGGAACGGAATTAGAGCTCCCTCCAAACAGCAGGATGTGAAAGGAAATTGAACACGAAAACGATGAACAACAGACAGCTCGCCTCTGGTATTATTTTATTATTTCTTCAAAAAATCCTTATCGCTTTTCGCGGATCACAATTTTTAGATTTTCTTCACTATTTATAGGTAAGCGTAAGCTTGACTTTTTCAAGGATATTGTCCGTTTTGCCCCTTTGTTATATAATCTCACAAAACACTCATCCTCATCAAAATAGGCCCTTGACGTGTCGACGGATTGTGAACACGTACACTACTGTAATCTCTCAATAATGACGGTCTGAAATTAAATAAAAAAAAAAAAAAAGACTTAAGAGCATAGTTTTATTCTCATTAATAATTATTATATCGAGTAATTTTTCTAAATATTGAGGAAAAAGATTTGATAAAAAATTAAAACACGATGTCGATATCCACTCATTTTCTAATGTACGACACTTAAAAATGGATATGAATCATATGATGGATTAATATTTACTTAAACTGAGATCAAGCAGTTGCACTTTGAACCAAGTAAACATATGTCACACAGCAACTGTCTCAGGTAAATGTAACTTGACGCTTAAGTCGGAGTTTGGCAAAGAAAAGACGACTGCAGACCTTTGAGGTGCCCTTTCAGAATATGGAGGGAGTTAAAGATTGAAGTTGGACACGAAAGGAAGTAGTGAGGATTCTGGTTATGATTACTACTACCTCCGTCTCAAATACATGATGCTTTTCATGTATATTTTTATAAGGAAAATATCGTATATTTTGAGACGGGAGGAGTATTTTTTTTCAGCCTTATGGAATCTCAATATCTAAAAGTGCAGCGGTAAACCTTGTTTGGAATTCATGATCATGTGGCGGGCAAAAGGAAAACAATAGCCGGGGGAAAACAAATTAAAGTAACAAAGTAAAATTTACCAATTTTTTTTTCTTTTCTCCTTTATAATATCAACAAGTACAAAGAATATGTCTAGCTGATGATATACAGAAGGATCATCTGCATCCAAAAAAAAAAACCCAACAACAGTTATGTACATCCTCCCCCTTATCTAAAAAGAATTTCAGACCTAACCGGCAATCCCACGGTGAAAAACGTTCAAACCGACCACCTTCAAACTAGGAATCAGACGTCTACCATTCTATAGTTTCTTGGCTGCCCAAGTACCAAACAGTGTACTATACCACCATCATCACGGATTCGGACACCAAAAGCCTTGTTAATTCGGGAAATGAAACATTACACACTGTTGTAAAACAACATTTAGAAGATCTAAATGCTGCATAATAATTCAATCAGTCCCACTATTTGACACGGAACTCGTGCCTAAATACAGTTAGGTTTTGGGTGAATTTATCTCTGTTCTTTGAATCTAAGCTTCGGGTGACATCAGCCATTAGTTTGTCAAAACAAACGGAAAGCCGCTGCTGTTGATCAACGGCCTGCAAAATAATGCAAACCAAGTGTCAGATGAACAAGTGTGCCGAATTCAGTCCAACAAATTCTGATGACTAGTATTAGCTAAGAAGAGAAAGGGCCATGGATAGTATGGATCCCATATCACCAGGTACAAATTATGTAAAAGTTCCATACCTGTGAAGCCAAAATTTGAGCTTTCAGATCAGAAAATATCTGCAAGAGAAAGGTCGTTCTATAAGCCATAGCCAAAGTTTACAAGAAAATGTTAAATAAACATTCTGAGTGGGAGTTCTATCATCTAATAACATGAAAATTCACAAAAACATTTTACCAAAGCTACATCCAAAGGAAAGCGGGCAAACTGACAGTTCGGAAGTTCACATGAACGAAGAAATCACGTTGACAAGCAAGTGTCTTGAAATCATATATATACCAAACAAGGACTACAGATCTAACATTCTATAATGAGTATTAAAGGCAAATGCTCTTTAAATCCCTCCTAAAAATAAAACCGGGGAATGAAAATGTTTCACTTTAAGGTGACATTTTAACTAGTTTTCAGTCAAACGCAGCCCAAAACACCGATAAAATATTTCCTTCAAATGTCGATTCAAACATACTTTTATCTATTACAGGTTCTACAAGTATCTCAAGCTCATCCACAAGCAAAGGAAATGCTAAATCTGACCACATATAAAAGGGTTACCTGCTCGTTAATAAGAATCAAGCTCAACATAGGTCGGCTAAGGCTCCACTGGTTGCCACAATCCTCGAACAAAACTATCTCAAAGAGTGTCTTCAAAATCTGAAGGAAAAAAAAAGGGACGTTGCCATGCAATCCAAATACTCTCCAATTTGGCCAAGCCAACAAAGCAGAAAAGATGAATGGCTACTAGAATACATTGTGAAAGGCCTACCATTCCATGTGGCTAATAATGAGATCCGTCAACTATAGCATGGTCACTCAATGGTAAGCGAATTTAAAAATCTAAGTGTGAGTATCAATCAATTTTGGGTCAAACTGGGAATCTCTACCACTAACTTACTTTGATAGTTAAACTCGTCTATATATTCTGAAAGTGATTTAAACTGAGCATCCATACGAAATGAGAAAACTTTGTGATTGTTTAAAGTTTAAAGAGCATACGGTTATTTCACTCACCTCTGGAAACAAAGTGGGGCACTCTTGAATATGCCGAACAAGATTGAGTGCAGCGGGTGAGGAGGGCGCCTCCCCCATGGTGATGTTGTTAAAATAGAAAGCAGCCACATTATCAACAGCTGAAGCGCACTGAAAGAAAAAATAAATTTAAATAATCTAGGTTGAAATACTTCCAAACAAAAACAAAACTGAACCAGGCATGAAACATACCTGTGATGAGATACTTGTATCAAGACCTTTGAGACCAGATTCGAGCGAACCAAGAATATGCATAAAGGTGCTAGTACCCAGATTCAGTACAAAAACAATGTGGCTGTTGAATAGCACCTCCAAGAATAAAAAATATGCCTTGGTCAGCTGCCAAAATAAGCCAATTGCAGTTAGGTTGCCACGATCACAAAATTTAAATCATGGGAAAAGCATTCTTTCCTAAAAGTAACAAGGTGAAGGGGCAATGGAAGATGCAGTGGCCACATAAAACATAGGGAAACAGCCCATCAAAGTGCATGGATGTATGCTCAATTTTAAAATAGACATGCACATAATACTCATTTAGTTCTAAAATCAAAATGAAAAATTATCAACCCATATACTTCAAACAGTCAGATCATAGAGTACCTTCCGATATGCCAATATATCAGCCAAAGGAATAGAGAGCGTCATCTTGAGAGAAATGTCTAGTGCATCTGCAAGTGCTCTATCACCATATAGTTCAAACACACCAAAGTTGCAATAATTTCCCGAAAGTGCTGCCATTTATTGGAAAAGCACAGACAGTCAGATCACAGAGAGCAAGTACACTTTCATGAAAATCTGTTTATTCAAGAACAAAAACATAGAAGTAGGAGTGCGGAGTGTTTTAAACATCAGAGAATGACACTCAAACAATTAGCTATTGCAAACATTATTATTCCAACCTCTGGAGAGAATAGTTAATGAGATCCATATTCCTTTGTATTTGTAGGCATATATGTCCGCAGCATTTGGAAGAGATAAAATCCTCGATCCATAGGCAACAATTAATTTACTAACTTCACGGAAAAGCAGAATGCCATTAGCAGATGACGACTCGAAAGTCAACCGTTGCGCTTTATTCAGTACGAACTCAGCCATGAATTTGAGCAATGGGGTGGTAACCTGCAGCATTTAATCAAACCAAAATGTCAACCATAGACCAAATATTTAACAATAGTTTACAGAAGATACCAGAATACATCTAGAAACCTTTTGCAAATAGTTCAGAATGGTAACAGATAATCATTTATTCTTTAGCATGAAGCTTATTCAAAAGTTTACCAATTGAATCACAGATATGTTGGGCTTATTAAATACGTAAAGTGAAGCATGCCAGGGATCTCAAGTGAACAATAACAACGTCTACATACCTCGGGAGTATCATACCAATGTGAGATGCCTTTCGATAGGAGTGGCATGTGGGCTGGATATAGCCAATCAAACAAAAGTCCATATGTTCTGCGACTGAGAAATATACCACAAAAAGTCATCCAAATGGAATATTAATTTAGTAACCTTTCACATAATCACAGAGTGGGTAGCACTCACCTATTTGTGGCCATCGCAATACCTCTAAGATCCCTCATTAATCCAATCAATGCATATTTTACAGCATCAGAGCGAAACATCGTATCAGGTGTTGATTCCAAACTAACAAAAACCTGCAAGGCCAAGCTAATTCTTTAATAGGTATATTCAAATACAAGCACAGCAAAAGAAACACACGATATAATCCATCTGCATCCCATCAATGCTCATAAATTGGCAATTACAAGCAGTAATCATAATGGTGCTAGCAACAGGATTTGATACGGTTGATTTTATATATATAAACATACATGTGCGGACATCACTGAATAAGAGAAAGATATTAAAAGCTATGGAGAACAAAATCTTAATCCATGGATTAAATAATTGCGCACACGAGAGAAAGAGAGGTTACTTGCAATAGTGGCTCCATGGAAGACTTAAATTTCACAGAGCTGTCCTCCATAAAGATCAACCAGCCAATGATGTAATAAAATGTCGTTCTGCTACGAGAACATCTGTACTCTTCTAAGAATGGAAAATGTTCCCTCTGAATTTAAGAATCAATTCAATATTATCATATGAAGAGATAAATAGTAAAAAAATACAGAAATAAAATGTTCCCTGGATCTAGAAGTTACTCCAATTTTGCCATTTAAAAAATCAATTCGATATTATCGTATGAAGAAATAATATACGGTAAAAATATACAAATTAAATGTTATCCCTGGATTTAGAAATCAATTCAGTATTGCCATATGAAGTGATCATATACGCTAAAATACAAATATTGAACAGACGAGAAAAAATCAGAAGGGAAATTACAGTATGATTGGCAACAATAAATTTAACAGTATCCAATTTCAGAAGCAGCTTCCCAGTCATGTATCTGCCAAAAAAAGGATGGAAAGATCCCAGAAAAATGTCAGACGAGAACTCACCATATTTGGTCACGCAGCAAAAAGGGAAAATAAAAGAGACAGTAGCACTAACCCAGAAGCCAGCTCCAAGAATAAACTCAATGTGTGATCAATGACCTCCTCACTCTGAAAAGGAAGTAGTCGGAATTTTATTTCATTTTTATTAGAAGCATTACAATGATAACTCAGTAAAAGGAAGAATTTAAGCAATCACCTCTATGTAACATTTAAGATTTGTAGCAATCTTCCCGACAATCACATTCAACAGCAAAAGATGATCACCGAGTCCAAGAAGCTCAGATAGCCGGGCATATAACTGCTGCAACAGACCACAGTGCAAAAAGCTCAAAGTGAATGTAAGCAATTAAAAGCTATTTAAGCTCAGACCACATAATAGTAGGACCTAAGATGGCTATGGAAAAAGGTAAAAAAATTGTGCAAACAAAAATTCGTAAAAGAGGATTTGCGTAAATAAGAATATATTATAGAAACAAGAAAGTGAAATAGAGGAAAGATAGTGAGTCAAAGTTGCTAAAGAGAAATATTATAACATAGATTTTGTATGTTTGGAAATTGACATGATTGCTAATCGGAAACCTACAGTAGAAGGGAGACTGAATACGAGTACACCATCTTGACCAGTAACAATGACAGCGAACAGGACATGAGAAACAGACACAAATAAAAAATGTAAAGAAAGGAAGGGGAAACACGGTAAGCGGCAAATATACGTAACACAGATAGAAGCCAAGACTTCCGAAACAAAAACATCCACCATTTTGGCACTGACCTAGAACAACCAACTTTATAAAAGAAAAATAACACGCAAATTTCTACATTCTCACGGTCGAAATATTTGAGCATCACACCAAAACCACTATCGAAAATAGTATTTGCAAGTTTGCATCAAGTGATTATTTATCAATGGCTGTTAAGGAAGTGCTGTACCAAAAATGTCACGTCAACAAATACAACGTGCATAGACTATAGAAACATAAACATTGGGAAAAAGACGAACTCAATTACCTTCGACGAGTGCATGGCCTGGTCACCAACATAGGACTTCCTGAAATGCTGGAAAAAGACGAGGATCGCCCGGTCAAGTCTTTGCTTACTCAATTGCCCATACCTCTGCCAAATTTTTATGTTTTTTAAAAGGGATTATTAGAATCAACCATTGACACATTTCCCTTCATGAGGGCCACATCTGCTAAACACGAAATCTATCCAATGTAGCGGCGAAGGGAAAATCAAAATAAATCTGGGATATGATGTTCAGACTTGCAAAAAAGCATGTGCCATGACAATGACATATAAACCAAGTATCATATAACATATCACTACTAAAATTCAGCCCTACTTTATGACTGTAACAAAACTACTGAAAGTAAAAAAGCATTTGATCTGAAATGCCACAGCAACATAAGAGAAGCACATGCTCACACAGATCACTCCAGTCTCAATACCTGACTGTGTAGCCCGCTGTCAGTAACCTTTATTAGTTGCAAAACACGAGCTGAAAGTTCTGCATCCAGCACTTCTTGTGGCTCCACACTGAAAGGTTGAAGAAACTATTTGTAATTAACATGATACACATCACATGCAAAAAATAATCACCGACAAATAATAATGCAACATTTACATGTGTCCACACACGCATAAATGCACACTGCGAGACAGTACTATTTTGCTTTTTCCTACCTGCAACCGGTGAATTGTTTTATTTTGAGGATGGCAGCAATTATATGAACAATCCAAGCAAGTTTGGCTTCAATAACTGAGAGTTCAGTGTTATCTCTCGTCTGCACCTGGGCTCTTTCCTACAAAAAGTTGATAACAAGCATTACCAAATATTGTAATGTCATAAATATTTGAATAGCTATTAGCACTTATAATTAATAGCTTTTACCGTGTATAGTTGCAAAATAGGTTCCATAATTTTTATTATATACAAGCCACTGCTCTCATACTGCACGTCAAGATATCAAAAAGTCAAAAAGATGACAATATCTAAAACCAAGATAGATATGCATTTAAAAGAACAGTATCAAGCTTTTAACTATGATAACCGCAGCCAGATTTACTGGGAAATTAGCACTTTTGGAGCTGTAACTCTAAAAGAAATAAGCAGGAAAAATAGAAACCATCGAAACCTGGAATCTGCATAAGTAAGGAAAGCAATCTAGCTGATCCTGAAGAAGTTCGACATTGTCTAACGGATTATCAGAAGGATCATCAGGGAATCCAGCCTACAAAAATACAAAGATAATTAAACAGAAACTAAATAATTCATTCAAATTCAAAGAAACACGTTATGTAATTCATGCTATATCAAGTATCCATACCTGTACAGAGTTAAATCTGGACGTAATGAACCCTTCAGTGATCTTTGGCACGAATTCGTCCAGCAAACTTGGAGCGTCACCTTTCAAATATGGTACAGAAGTCACCAGCCTAGACCACAACCCCAGAAGGTAGTAAACACTGCTGCTGGCCCACTGTTGGTCAAGAGAGACAATAGCTAGATCAGGGTCAATGTTGAATAAGTAGCATAAATTTCAGTAATATGAGTCAAGGCATTATGCAAAGTAATACATTCAAAGTAAGAGAAATTCAGATATGATAAATGCCAATAATATTTAAATACTGTCAGTAAAATAGTTAACCTGCCAAGACTGCAGAGACTTCAAAGTGAATTCCGCAACTAATCTTATCCAATCACTATAGCCTTCCATGTTGACAAGCTCTGACAACTATAACATTGACAGATTCAACAAAGATAAGAAAACAAATTAAGAAAAGAGGGAGAAAAGGGGTAAGTAACATGAGATTGTATTCATGATCATCTGTCACCAAACAACAACACAAAAAATGCAGATCTTTTCAAAATAGAATCAGATTTCTTCATCTATTGATATAGAAAGGAGAAGAAGAAGAAAGAAAGTACCTGATAATTAAGTTTGAAACGTCCAAGTAAGCGACAAAACTCATGGTAATTATCATGATCGCCAAGACCTGCAAGGACAATAATATCTATAGATGACTGATATACAAAAAAAAAAAAAACAAAAGATGACAAAATCATTTGGAACATAATTGGATATTTTAGTATAAAACCACAGCACCACAAGACACTCAAGCATGCTCAAATACCAACACCTAAAAGATGGCAATAAGCATGATAAAGACACAAAACCAGCAAAACTCAGAAACATAAACATACACAACAACGACAAATTTGCTACATATGAAGCCGCAGCATGTATCTACTTTTGTAATTATTCCTAGAGCAACAAACTTCATATATGAAAGAAACAAACAAGCATGAGAATAGACAAGAACAAAATTTCATGTCAGTTTAATCACACGAAAAACCATAAATGGATTCAAAATTCTAGCTATTAAATGAACTACAACATTCAAATACCATAAACCACCTTGTCCTGATTGTAGGATTTCTTTGGTTCCTGTCATTAGATGGGCCAAGAACTTGGAACGGGAAGCATCATTTGTAAACAAAGAGCGTCTTACAGAAGCCAGTCGCACCAAGCATTCCAGTGCCTAAAATAAAAATTTATGATAAGCATAAAAATGACAGTCCTGTGAAGAAAAAAATCAAAGGAAATAATAACAATCTGCAAACATAGCAAAGAGTGAGCGAAATGGACTGACCTCCTTCGAAAGAGGGGATTCTGCAGTTCCGTAGTAGTCAAAAAATATTTGCAGTGTTGAAGGTTCCTCCAATGCCGGCTTCCAAGCAGATGGTATCTACAGAATGAGAGTTAAACACTTGATTATGTATTGTATCCTAAGAATAGAGTAAACAGATAAGGAAATCCCAAAAAGACTGTTACAAGAATTCATTTTACCTGGACTGTTCCAAACTCTTCTGAACTTTCATCAATAGATGTCCCAACAAAGTCAAATGAAAGACATTTTAGGGCAAGCGAAAGTGCCAACTCCTGCAATCGGCTTGCAACTGTATGGAACATAGAGCAGATAATCATCAGCAACCAACAGCAGAGTGTGTAAATACAGATGTTCAGTGTGTGTGTGTGTATGGGAGAGAGGGACATAACGCATAATATACCGTCATTTTTCAGCTGGAGCAGGGATGTAAGGGAAATTTGAAATATCTGGAACAGTGACTGATCCCTAAAATTGCAAGCCACTCTCCGATGGTGTGTTGTGGGCAATCCTGGGTTGGGCTGAAATCAAAGCCAACAGAACACGAGCAAATTGTGGTCAACCAAAAGTCCAAAACAAAAATGAATATCAGGATCTTAGTTGCTAAGAACCCAAGTTAATTTATTTCTCAATTACATGTAAAGCTAAATCATAAAACAATTCAGATATCAAAGGTGCTCCTTTCCTGTTCCACCAATACCAAAAATGCTTATAAGTGAATATCTTAAGTGCTAGTCCTACTAACATGATATTAAGTTCCGCTGAAGTTAATCATTACTTTAGTCAATAGAACAAGTGGTAATGAAACACTAACCTGATTCATCTCCAAAACAAGTTGATTCAATATTTTCAAACCGATGGCAAAATGATCAGGTGTTGCCTGGAAAGCAAAACAAACAAAACACATATATCAGACTACATACGACATTACTCAGTAGATAAAGAAACACACAGACACTACGGAAAAAATGTAGGTAAATAAGGAGTCCAAATGATCCATGGTCTAGCATGGCTTCTAATTGCTGTTACAGAAATATAAATAACGAATTTGCTTCGAAGACATTAGCAAGAAAAGGTGGATATAAACTGATGCCAGGAAAGTTAACAAAACGGAAATAATAGCTGCTAAATTTTATGGAGGTTGAACTCGAGTAGAGGGTGATTTTTTCTGTGAAAGCTAATTAGTTACATTACAGCTTTTGAAACTTTTGAATGCTGAGGCTGATTGGATACCACAGGATGTTATTACTTATTAGGTCAAAAATCTACAATTGTATTTGTGTGTTGTTGTTTTGTCCAAATGTTTCCGTAACAATTTACATATACCCCAACTCTTTGAAGGTTGTTCTATTCAACATTACATAACTGATATCAGACTATCAGGTTTAGGGGCTCACCTCAACGTTCAAAATCCATTTTTCCTATCACAAAACAATTCGAGCCACACAAATCTTATAGCAAAAAAAACATTCATCAAAGAGAGTAGTACGCTGACATTTGTCACAAATGCAATGGCACTCTGCCCTCAAAAAAAAAAGAAAAATAATAAAGGATTCCAGGTTAGCAACCAAAGATTCCAATCATAGACAAGAAGGCGTTACAAAATGCGACTCTGGCAAGCAACCAGTAAATACTACAATACTGGCATGCCAAAATTTAATACAGCCGCATCATTTAACAAAAATAGGCATAAAATTAAATTCATGCATGCCACTAATAAATAAAATCCAAAGAATCAGTCACCTGGCTTAAGAAATTGGTAGAGTCTTTAACCACTTCTCGAAATTTATCATCATCAAACCACCCAAACTTTGTAAGCCGACATAAGAGCTGAATCAAAGATGCAATAACAAAAGGCTGCAATTTGGGTCCTCTAGTGAACAAGTAATTGATAATGTAATTTCCTACAAACAACGAAAAAGATGTTGTAATAGGGAAATCGTTAAAACAGAGAAATAAACCCGACACAAGTGATGAGACAATGTGAAGTGGAAGGAGCAGTTACGGATGTCAAGACGGAGCTGTAAAGCTAAGCTGTGCTCCGTCACTTGCTTCAACAGACTCGAGCTAGCAAGCATCAGAGCGTAAGGAGTCAATGCATTGTCGAGGATATATTGGCACTGAGAAATGTAATCAGTGTTGACTGAAAAACATTTTAGAGTGTTCTCGGCGTGAGCTCTTTCAGCAGAATCCTGCGAGTTATACAGTCTCTCGCACAATGCCTCCAACTGCGCCAAACTCTCCATTGAATCTGTCTGCAAAAGCAATGATCATCCACATTACCATCAAAAGCTAAAAAAACAAAATAACTACTCTAAATGATCAGAAAAAATGTGTGCAATGAAGCAAAGGAACGGAATATGACGATAAAACTAAATTAGATGTTTCTCTGTTCAGAATCACAATAAAACAAGTGAATACCACAACAAAATTAGCTTGTTAGGTTCGAGATACATGATAACAAGTGAGTATCACGTCTGGTTAATAAAAACTTATACAGAAATCCGAATGATCGCAATCAAAACTTGATGAACACAAAAAATGTTTAATCATGCAAACAAGAAAGATCAGGTTGGATAGAGAGAGATAGGTTGTACCGTCGGATCTGAGATCTGAAGATTGATTCTTTTTAACAATCAGGAATGCTAAGAGAGGCTTTAGACAAGATTCTCTACAGAGATTTTATTGAGAGAGAGAAAAGGAGGAAGAAATGGGATAGAGGATATCGAAGATTTGTGTGTAGTCTGGAGTCTACAATGGCGTGCAAAAAATGATGGTTTTATGTTGTTCAATTCATTGCTCTCGGTCCATCGCCGGTTCAATATACTTTTGAACCGTCATCAACAGGTTCAATTTTTCCGTTTCTAGTTTTTTTTTTTTCTTTAACTCAACTTGGACCAGGGGACGGGATAGTCTCGTTCCAAACAATTCTAAAAATTACATCGATCTCAAAAAAAATCTTAAATAATGATTAGATCAACAGATTTGGATCAATTTTTTTATTTTACTAGCTTATTACATGACAAAATACATTTTATCCAGAAAGTATCGTCTCGAATTGGTCCAACGATCTTCATTGTTCAATTTGATTTTTTTTTTAAAGAAAAAAACTACATCGATGATGGTGTAATAAAAGTAGATTTTTTTTACCATTACTTATATTCTACTTTTAACCTATTAAGATACGTATATACTGTAGTACGCTTTATGAAAACGTTAAAAATATGGACAAAGTAAAACTTTTAAATCTTAATTTATTTATTTTAAAAAATAATAATCTTAAAAAAAAAGGATTAATCGAAACGTCCTAATTTCAATTTTATGTTTAGGCCAGTTGTTAATTATTAATGATAATAGATAACATTGATGCTCGATAAATATGAAGGGAAGAAATTGAATACTACTTCCATTCCAAATTAGATGTAAACTTTTCCATATAAAATATATATAAAAATTTGTATTTATTTTAAAACAGAGATAATAATAAATAGTACTTTTTTTGCGATTCTTGTTGGATGATTGTATTGATATTTCACGATATTTTTTTCTTTTTAGAGATTTCATGATACTTCTCCTTGTAAATATTATACATGATATCATTGCTATTTGCATTCTTATTTATTTATTTGAGAGGAGATGTTTTGATGCAGACGATTTCGATTAAGGTGTTTGTTTTGCGATTTAGACCCATATATTATTTATATTTTCAATTCTTTCGTATTAAAAAAAAATGATAATATGTAATATAGTAATTAGTTCTTGTATTTGAAGAATGAAATAATATGGTAGAGAGTAGAGACTAATCCCTCTCTTTTTTTTTTGAAACAAGTAGAGGCTAATCCGCTCATCCTTCGATATTTGTCAAATTGATTATTTAGATACATCTTAAAATGTGCATAATCATACCTAAGTTTATATTGAAAAGCTGTCTTCATAAGTATAACAGTATATATAACGCCAAATTAACACCTATGCTGAGGGATTAAAATGAAAGTTCCGAAACATGTGATTGTTGTTTTGACCGAATATTGAATTTGAGCTTAACTTTATCGTGCAATCGTGCTATAATTTGTGTGTTCCAAAATTTTACTGCACCATGCTAAACATTTTGCACGATAAAATATTTAATACGATAAAGTAGAATGACTATAATTTGATTGCAACAATATATGTTGCAATCAAATTATATTCATTCGGTGAAAAACATATCCATTAGTTTTTTTTAATGTAACATATCCACCTAAAAGAATTTTTCTTAAAATGTAAGTGAAATACTCGTAAAATTATTAAAAAGACAATATTTGGCTACTCTCCCAATCAATGTATTCAAATGCCGGCCAACTCTCCTCGGAGAGAAGTGATTGAAATGTGATCAGACCTGAATATGTCCCGTTAGCTCCCGTCTGTGAGCTGCAGACACCAATCTCCTCCACTCTAGAACAGGTCAACTCGCCACGTCCAAATTAAGAATGTATTTTTACAAGTTTTTCTTCATGAAGAGAATGAGGAAGAAGGTAGGTTTAATATATTTGGTGGCGAGAGATGCCTCGTACCATAGACAGAGACTATTAGTTAAATAAATACTTATCGATAACCAGCTGCAAAGCCATTCTTGTTTATAAATAGCCTTTGTAAGGTTAATTATCAATTTAATTGGAATAATAATCTCTCGAATTTGTTTATAAATCAGAGTTCACTCTCTCCAATTACGATAAGTTTCATCAATATCTAATCTCTTGGCAAGCTTAATTAAATTTCTTTATGTGCTTCAATTTTTTTCGCTCTGTGTGGGAGAGGAGAGAGTGACTTGAGCGGTAACCGGTAAGGATAGTCGCCAGTCGGGTTGGAGAAGATGATTAGATGAATTTTAAAACAGAGTTGAAAGGCATAGTTCAAAATATCCGTACTGATGTCCGATTTTAATTTTCGATTTTGATCATATCAACTATATTTAAGTAGAAAAAGAACATTGAAATTTATAAAATTTTATTCTATTATTAAATTGTAATAATGAATTTTTTTTTTTAATATAAATATGAAAAATAATTATTAATTTATAGATATAATCATATTTTTCATTAATTCAAACATGAATCAATAATAATAATAAAAATTATAAAAATATTTTTTTAAAAATTAGGATATTCTAGAGCCAGACCACTAATTTAGTTTATAGGCCAATAAGAAAATTTCCCTTTTCTTTAAATAAAAAATCATTCACGATTTAAACTAGAACCGTTTCCTTTTAAAAAAAAGAAAAGAAAAAATTCATAGCAAAACCGTATCGTTATACCCTTTCATAATCCTTCTTACAAAATCAAATAACTACGCCATATCAGTCAACCAAAGTTCAAGCACAACTACTGATTATTACGCCATGCATTATTTGCAGAAAGGTATGCTTCTTGATGTAGTTATTCCTCTTCTATTTTTACTGTTTTTCATCTTCCCTCCATTAGTTTTCAAAAAAAAAAAAACCCTCCATCTCTCTCCCGCTTCTTTAATTGATCGCATTCACAATCAAAATCCAACATTTAATTTAGATTTTATTTAATTTTTTATGAATTTTTTATTTCTTCCCTTGGGTTGGAGAAGCCATTAATTACAGGCAAAGATAGAGAATTCATCCAAAAAATTAAGGCAATCCTCTTCAATTCAATATTCGTTTCTTTTTTATTTCTGTATGAATGCCATTTTAGTTTCGTGTAATTTTGGAAGTTTTGGTGATTTGGGTCGGGTTTCTTTTTCATATCTGGGTTGTGCCCGATAGCTCTTGAATCTTGATTGAATTGCATTTTTTTTTTGTCTGGATCTTAGATATGATTTTTGCATATCCTCTACGGATCATTACCTCAGTGCAAATGTTTATTTTAAAGATGAGAATTTGATAGTTTGGGTGGAAACTACGGCATCCTTTGGAGGATTATAATATGATATAGCTTTACCATATGCTAATACTTTGAAGTACAATTCCTCTTTTGCAGGAGGATGTACAGTAAAAGTGGTGTAGAGATCTTTTCGTTGCAAAGGTAAATAATACTGGATCTGCATTTCTGTATGTAACATATATTACGTAGTATATTTAAATAATTGCTTCTAATTTTCTTGCTCTTGATTTTTTTTTTCTCCAGGATGCGTCTTGGACAGACATTTAGCCTAAGATACCATTAGTGATCTACCATTGCAGAATATTGGTCTGTCTAAAAAAGTTCGAGAATGCTAAATGGACCCATTTTACCTTGAGTTCAATGAGTCATGGCAAAATGAGTTCAAAAATCAGACCTTAAAAAAGTTTCTTTTTCTAAAATGCTCTCTGTTATGATAAAAATAATTAATTTCGTCATATCAGCTTTCATGGTTATCCGTCTTTTCATTGTCTGGTATACTTTAACAGGTGGTTACTTCTTGGGCAAGTCTGCTTATTTTTGGAGCTTTGAACCTTATGTGCTTTGGTGTGTGGTTTGTAATTTTTTTTTTTTTTATGATGGTAAATTCAAATATCTTAGTGGATTTCAGTGAGTCATTTTGTGTCAATGATCTAAATATATTGTAACACACAATAAATGTTATTATGATGGAACTCTTCAGCAAAAAAAACTAACTTGAAGATCTCTTTGGCAATTATCTGTATGCTAAAGTTTCTGTGTTAAGAAAGATTCCTCTGTCCAACTATAGATTTGATCTGGATGACAAGCCTTCACAGAGAGAGGTATTGTTGATCTCAAACTACCCATCAATGTTTAGTTGTTTACAATCAGGCTATCACTGAAATGAGTGCAATTATTATTCACTTCTTTTTGTACATTTACATAGTTGTTGTGGCTTTTATAGACCTCTGAGGCATTCAGAATATGACAGGTCAACTTACAATTTAGGTTCCAAAGAATAGTTGATTCTTATCTTGGAGAATACCAAGGACTCAGGAGAGCTCTCCAGATGGTCCCTTTTCTTAAATAATATTATTATCAATGGAATCGTGGAAATAGTTCTTTCGCTTAGATGTTCGCAACTACATGAACAGCAACTAGCTTGTCAGGTTCATCTATTAGAAGTTGGAACTATATATGTTTATTTTACTGTAGCTTCCCTTTTTCAATCATGGATGCCAATGTCCGGCCTTGCTGAGATGTTCTTTGTTTAATTCAGATTACATCAAACAGAGTATATTTCTATAGATGTAATGTATTTTCTTTCTTTTAGATATCAACATATAGAATTATTTTACTCGGCTTCATTTGTCGAGTCAAAACATAACTGAAACTTAACATGTTAGGTATTTAAAATATACAATGAGAGCACTGGTAAGCAAAAAACGGATGCTTGCTTGACCTTCTTGTGGGACCCATCTTTTTTATCAGTGCCAGCGTAGGGAGGCGAGCCAACTGGCAGCCTAGTTGGAAAACACAACAGATGCGTGACGGAAGGATCAGGTTGTAGTTATCTCAGGTTATTACTCCTATTATTATTATTATTTTAATAATTGATTCTGAATCGAAAATATATCAATGCTAAATAGTATTATATCGCGTTGAAAAATTCTAGCTGTTGACAACATCGACAGGGAATAAATTAATAAAAACAAAAGTACTACTAGTATAGTACTACTGTAGTTCGTTATTCATGGAGTCAAGAACATTTCTTGCAGGGAACAATTTAGTGTTATAAAATTGGGAAAAAAATGGAGGCAGCCTGAAATGGCGTCGTCACTGTATGAATAATTTCACAAGTTGGCAAATTGGGATGACAAAATTGGATTGGCCTAAAGAAGCTTTGAAAAGACATTGGTTGTGGAGAAATCCTTAAAAAACCTCAGCAATATCTACAAATGACAATAGCATATTATAAATTTCAATTCCACGCAGATTACAGTCTTCATCGAATAAAGTTTATGGAAACCATATACACTGCAAATACACATTCTTTAGTATATATCAGTTTCACACCATCGAATAAAGTTTATGGAAACAATATACACTGCAAATACACATTTTTTAACATATATTAGTTTCACACCTATAAGTATCGTTTTTCTCATACAATTTACATTAAAATTATAATTTAAAATTAAGTTTTTCTATAAAGTATAATATTCTTTTTTAAGCATTTAATAACATTGAACTATCTACCAAATATTTTTACTCACCTAGGTACTAAATACTGATATAATAAAAAAAAATATAAACAATATAGTGATTAATGAGACATAAATAATAAAGAAATTTAATTAATTTATAATTATATTTGATATTAAAAAAATCATGAAGTAGTTTAAAGCAGAACTCATGAACAATTGAATTTATATATTGTTATTTATTCATACGGTAAAGTATAAACAAAAAAATTTAATGGTGATATAATTTAAAAATAAAATGTATACGTAAAGTATAAATAAAAGAGTTAAATGGTGATAAAATAAAAAAAGCATATATCCATAAACTCAATTGTTATGTAAAAATATTTTTATTTGAGTTAACTACACTAATTAATGATAGGTTAACTATATTAATTAAAGAGATATTAATGATTGAATATTCAATTTAACTTTATATTTTTTCTATGATAGTAGGATGATATTTAATTTAATGTAGAATTTTTTTTAGAATTGCTCACGTTTTAGAAATTCTAGAAGCTACTAAAAGAGATAAACGTGAATTTCAAAAAACTTACTCCAGCATTCCATTTAAAGATGGAATAAGACATCATTAATTAACTTGGACATACTGTAATTGTTCTGTACTGATTACTGAAGTCATTTAGTAATATTTTTTTATTACTATTATTGAAATCTCAGATTCAGAATATATTCTATGGGGAATTCTTTATAAAAATAATTTTACTCTTTAAAATTACTCTAGCAGTAGTCAGGAAATATAGTGAAAAGAAATTTAAATTGAAAGAAATTATATTTTTTTAATTATATCAATTTATTATTTTATTTTAAAGTGAAATCAATTTTATTTTATTAGTAATTGAATTGAAATAGAAAATTAAAAAGTGGGGAGGAAAAAAAGAAAGTACAGTTAAAACTCTATAAATTAATAATGTCAGGATCGGAAAAATTTATTAATTTAGAGAGTTATTAATTTATCGATAAATTAATAATTATTAATTTAAAGAGTTTTTAACCGATTCAACGTAATTCATATTTTCCTTATTGTATTATGTTTCTATTTTCTTATCCTTTTACATATAGAATTAGAATAGACTACAATCCTTATTAGTAAATGATTTATATTGTATAATCCTTATTAGTAAAGGATTTGTATTATACATATTGTACTATAAATTGAGTGTTTTGTATTGAATAAAATTACAACATATTCTAGTCTAAACAAATCTATTATGTGTTAGAGTATTAAAACCATATCTCATAAGCTTCTCATCTAAAAGGTATTGCAACATCAACTATGTCAGATCAAATACGTAAGGAGTTGTGTGAGTACAAGAGAGATAATCCTGCAAGCACACAAAAAGACTTGCAGAGATGGCTTGAGGGAAAATTTCAGTTGAAAGTTAGTCAAAGAACAATATCAAACACACTTAAACGGTCAGATGACTATCTCTCTACTGAAATAGAAAAGGGAAGAGCAGAGATCAAAACACACAAACCAGTAAAATATCTTGGCATGGAGAAGGTTGTTTATGAGTGGTTTCTCCAGCATCAAGAACGTGTGAATATCACAGGAGAATTAATTTTGCAGAAGGCAAGAGATACAATGAAACTCGTGTATCCTCATGATGATTCAGATTTTAACTTCTCTATAGGATGGTTTGGGAAATTCAAGCACCGACATGGCATAAAGTCATTTCGTCTTTTTGGCGAGAGTCGGTCTGTTGATGTACAAGACATGGAGCAGAAATTGGTATCAATTCGGGAGAAAATTGATCAGTTCCCTATGAAAGATGTTTTCAATATGGATGAAACTGGGTTGTTTTATAGGCTACAAGCTGATCATTCACTGGCAACAAAACAACTTGAAGGAAGAAAACAAGATAAAGAAATGCTGACGGTAGTTATTTGTTGCAATGAAGATGGCTCTGAAAAAATCCCTCTTGGAAAATATGCAAAGCCTCGTTGCTTCAAGAATATCAACATGAATAGCTTGGATTGTCAGTATCGAGCTAACAAAAGAGCATGGATGACTAGTGTGCTTTTTGATGAATATGTTCGTTCATTTGACCAAATGATGCATGGTAGAAGAGTTTTACTTGTGGTGGATAATTATCCAGCACATCCAAGAAATATTGAAGGGTTAAGAAACGTTGAATTATTCTTCTTGCCACCCAACATGACATCAAAGATTCAACCTTGTGATGTTGGGATAATAAGAGCTTTTAAGATGCATTACTGTAGAAGGTTTTACCGCAAAATTGGAAGGTTATGAGGTGGGACAATCTGATCTAGGGAAGATAAATGTCCTTGATGCTATCATTTTGGCAATCCCAGCTTGGACGATAGATGTTCGAAAAGAAACAATAGCGAATTGTTTCCGACACTGTAAAATTCGTTCAGCTAGTGACGTTGCAAGAAATTTGGATGAATCCACTTTTGATAAAGAAACTCAAGACCTCGAGACTATGATCAATCAATGTGGCTATCGTAATAAGATGGATATCGACAATCTAATGAACTACCCAGGTAAAAATGAAGCATGTTCGGAGGTTCAGAGTTTAGAAGATATTGTGGATACTATCATTGAGAACAACGCAGAGGATGACGGCGAAGATGATACAGTGTCTTTGGAGCCTGTTACGCGAAAGGAAGCATTTATGACGTCGAACACTCTTCACAACTTTATGATACAATAAGAAAAGTTAGAGATGAGCTTCAAATAGACTTTAACTTTAAAGGAAAACAGACAACTATTGAATCATATTTTAATAAAATATAATATATTTTTTTTAATTTTTATAAATTATTAATTTATGACTTTTTAAGATTAAAAATTATAAATAAATCTCTCAAAAAATTAATATTTTATTATTTTATCAAATTTTTTAATTTTTTCTATTGATCTAAATAGAGACCGAATAAATTTATTATTTTATAAAATTTATTAATTTATCAAATATTAATTTAAAGAATTTCTACTTACTAGTATTATATTATATTGCGGGTACTTTCTCCACATTTGTCTCTCCTGATCTTCCTCTTCACTTGCCATTTTTTCTCTTAAATCAATCTCTACTCAAAACTCTTTCTCTCTCCTTGTCATTTCTTTTTTCCATTTTCATTTCTATCTAAACCTATCTCTCTCTCTCTCTCTCTCTCGGCTGAGATGCCTTGTTCTTCATCATCTCTTTCAAATACTTCCTAGTTTTGTTTTTCTCCATCTGGATCTTAAATGTTTCTCTCCTTTTATGCTCGGATCCTCATAACACTTGTTCATAAACTAAGGTTAATCTTCTTCTGCTTTGAATTATTTTGGGGCGGGGGGGATATTCATTTTTTGGAAAACTAGGGTTTGTGTTTTTTATATTCTCTACTCCTCTTCGGTCGCTTCCAGCTCTTATTCGATCGGCGCTAGATCAAATGCATTCATCTATTTTTATTCGGATTGTTTATTCCAGGTCTGTAATTCTGAGCCTTTTCACGATCGTTGGCTCCTTGGAGCACAACACCTGAAGGTTCGATTCGTTTCTCTGCACGTTTCCTTCACTTCATCTCTGTCTGATCCAGGTAATTTGTTTGTTGTTTTCGCATTAACTCTATTTGATTTTCCTTTTTGAGGTTTTCGTGAGCTGGGCTTGTTTAGATTCGGTAACTATTGCGAAAAAGAGTAGGACTATCATTATTGTTTTCTCATTTTTGTTAAGCTCTCGTGTTTTAATAAGTGATGGGAACTGATTCTGCCTTAAATGGCAATGTATTTGTGAACTTGCAGTTTGCTTAAGGAATTTAATTTAATTAGATGGAAAAATTAGATCAATCGGCCTTGCTATATAGTTCATACTATAGTCGATCCTATTACCCATAAATGCTCTGTTGGCGTCAAGTTTAGTTTAATGGATTTGTTTCCTTATGGAGAGGGAAATGATTCAACTGGTTTGGAGACTGTTTTATTTTACTCATATTTTTAGAAGTGTCTTTTTCGTTCTTAACTGCTGATATTATCTGTAATAGTAATCCAGATCATGTGTGATTAGCTGGTTCCTGCATACCGTTTATCAAATTAGTGGTTACAGGCTTACAGGGTTGTAGTTTGTACATATATATAATTTAGCCTCTTCTGTAACTGGTTGTATCTACTAGTAGTTCACAATTGTACAAAACACCTTTTCATTTTATTCTATTTTATTATTTGTAATTTTTGTTGGTGTTCTTTTTTTTTTAACCCATTTCAGGATTTCAGTTGAATGGTTGTCCATTGTTGGTCAGGGGACTAGAGTGTCGGTTTCTAAGAGATGGGTCGCGTGACCAGTGAGAGCGAGGACAGCGTGTTCTCTAAGGATCAGACTGGGTCGCCAATGATGGATGGCTGCAGTAGTGGAGGATCCGACGGAGGAATTGTTCTAAAGAAAGGACCATGGACGTCAGCTGAAGATGCGATTTTAATCGAGTACGTGAAGAAGCATGGGGAAGGTAACTGGAATGCTGTTCAAAAGCATTCAGGCCTCTTCAGGTGTGGCAAAAGTTGCCGACTCAGGTGGGCGAATCACCTGAGGCCAAATCTGAAGAAAGGAGCCTTTACTCAAGATGAAGAAAACAAGATCATAGAACTTCATGCTAAGCTGGGAAATAAATGGGCTCGCATGGCTACACATGTAAGTTTGTTGTTTTCTAAAATAGAATTTGAATTACTCTGCTGCAGGTAATACTTATGGTATACGTAAAATTTATTGGAGTTCTTTGCTATCTCTTTCGTAGTTACCAGGTCGTACAGATAATGAGATAAAGAATTATTGGAATACACGAATAAAGAGAATCCAACGTACTGGTATGCTCCTTTACCCTCCCGAAGTGACTCTCCAACTCCAAGTTTTGCAAGAGAGTCAAAGTGGGCAATGCATGAGTGGACTTTCTAGTCCGGAAAAAGGTCACCATGATCACATGCAAGGGAATAGTTTTGAGATACCTGAAGTAGTATTTTCCAATCTTAACACGAATCAAAGTGTCTTACCACCTTATGTCCCTGAACTTCCTGATATGTCTTCTAGCACCTTGCTCATGAAAGGATTAGGTTCTCAATACGGGAGCTTTATTGTGCCACCTGTGCATCCTCGTCAAAAGCGTCCCAGAGAATCGGCAACCTTATTCTCAAATTATTGTGGCGGTGTCAAATATGAATTTCCCTCATTTGACCAGTTTCACGACGACACTTCGGACAAGATTGCTCAGTTGTTCGATTTGTCTTTTCCACCTGAGCCTGATCCGACTAATGTAAATCAAGAGTCATTCGGTGTAACTGAGGGTACTGATAATAATAGTACCCTTCTGAATGATATCAATTTCTCTGCTTCTAAGCCTATTTCAGAGGCTGTGAAGTTGGAGCTCCCTTCACTCCAATATCCAGAAACCAATTTAGGTAGCTGGGGCACATTGTCTTCCCCACCACCTCTGCTCGAGCCAATTGATGGTTTCATCCAGTCGCCGCTGACTGGAACCGGTGACTCGGATTGTCTTTCGCCTTGTAATAGTGGTTTACTGGATGCCTTGATTCACGAGGCTAAACAAATTAACTCGAAGAATAATTATGACAAGAGTTCGAATTCATCCAGTGCAACTCCTGGTGATGTAACCGACAGTAACGTTTGTGAGACTGAATGGGACGAGTATGGGGACCACCATCTTCCTCCATTGGGCCATTCAGCAACATCACTTTTTAATGAGTGCACTCCAGTCAGTGCCAGTGGAAGTTCCTTGGATGAACCGCTTCATTCTGAGACATTAAATGGTTGGTATCTAGCTAATCTCTATCCATGACACAGAGTATATTATTCCAAGTTTTATTATTCCCATTTTGTGGTGGTTAAAACAGATATGCATCATCTTTTACATGATATCTGATCCATCCATGCTTGTTTAGATTCATTAATGATTTTCGAATTGTGATGAAATCTCGAGTCTTTCTTGTGATGGCCAGATGAACTCATTTTAATTCTCCACATTAGTGCACAACCTCTTCGTTTGTTTGACATTTTTCAATATCAGGATGAAGTGAACTGATCTGAGTGTAATGATGTAGGGTGCAATGTGAATTCTGATCGGGCATGGACACCGGAAAGAGGCAAAGAAACTCCCCCTCGGTTGGATGTCACGCGCCCTGATGTGTTACTTGATTCGGACTGGCTGAAACAACAGGGTTCTGGCAATGTGAAAGATCAGGCTGATGCAATGGTGAATCTGCTCGGTGATGATTTGAGTGCTGACTATAAGCAGATGGCATCCTCAAATTTTAATGCTATTCAATGATGGGGACTCGGTTCGGGCCGGGACGGAGCTACATACTGAGTGGTGAGTGGGTTTAAGACGGTCCAACATTAAATAGCCACTTTTTCCCTTTCTTTCTGAATTTACTCTACTTTTATTTGTTTGGAATTTGATTTTCATATACTTGTTTAACGAGCTATTTCAAGTATTATGGCGAAGTAATTTCCGTCTCTGAACCGAATTTTACAGTTTTGATTTTTAAAGTGTGGAATTTATCAATTCTCCTAGTTTATTTTTTAACACTTTGGTCTTTAAACTCTGTATATTTGGTGCGATAACTACGTAATAGATACAGATACAAAGTTGATATTATGGATGTAACTGATCGCGTCAGAAGTTTGGGGGTCCAAATGCTAAAATTATGGATTTAACTGGTCGCGTCAGTTGTTAGGGGGGGTCCAAATATTACATTTAAAGTAGGGCAGAATTTGAGAAACTTGGAAATGAATTCGATACGGCCTATACAAATTCTGTCCTAGTTTGTATTTTTAACATTTTGGTCCTTAAACGCTGTCAATTTCGTCTGATAAACGCTGTCAATTTCGCGCGATATTCATATTCTCGGTCGAAATGATCGCATCAGGAGTTTGGGGTCGATGTGTAAAAATTTAAAGTAGGGCAGAATTTCGGGACTCCGCAAAATATTCCAAAAAACGCAAAAAACACAAGTGAATTTGTTTCCGCCTTCCCAAATTCTGCCCTAGAATATTTTAGCATTGTCGTGCATCTTGCCGTTGACCTTATTCATTGTACACTCCAATCTCGTTAAGAGCTTTTACCGACATGTAGGCTTGTTGAAAGTTTACTGTCTTGTAGGCTTGTTGAGAATATTTCCGAGCTGTAGCCTTGTTGATATCTTATCGACTAGTAGGCTTGTTGAGAAATTTTCCGAGCTGTAGGATTGTGGATAGCTTACCAGTTTGAAAATACCACCAGCAGCTGAGAAAGTGTCACGTACTTAGAGTTTACTCCACTAAGTATGCGCGGCACTTAGCTAATTTTGCCCCTCGGAAGCTTAGTCAGCCTTTAGACCCTTCGCGGAAGCTTTAGAAATGCTTAAAAGCTTGAAAAATGACTTAGAATGTAGAGAAATGCTTGAGCTACGAAAATGCTTTGTATTGCTCTCAAAACTTGTGTCTTATAAATGAGGGGTTTATCCTTTTATGTAGGCTACAACTATTCTAGAGATTTCTATACAAGAGCATTTTAGAGTATGTACAAGAGAGTTCTAGAGTGTCTAGAAGCTCTAGAACGTGCAGGAGTCTTCTACAAGTGTGTGGATCTGTCCGGAGAATTCTAGCATGATGCGGAGTCTTCTTGTAGGTTCCGGTTAGATCTAGTCGGTTCTACCACATTCCGGACCTATCTCGAGCATTCCGGAGGCTTCTCGAACATTCCGGAAAGTTGAGCGTGCTGAATGTGACAAAAGGATGCCAATGGCAATAGTGAACTTTTCAGGGAGGAGGGTTTAACATTTTTGTCCTTAAACCATGTCAATGGATCGCTTCAAGAGACTAGTACAAGGACCGATCACGATCAGGTGTCAACAACGTCTGAAAACCTTTTAGAGAAGAAAGCACAAGCGAGTTTGAGCTTTGAGAACTCGAATCATATAAGATGATAAATTCCAATCATATAAGATTAGATGCCCGGTAAAACTAAAGTATATATCTTTCAAACACTAAAAGTATAATGAGAATATTCTAGATGTTCGATGATATAAACTTAAAAAGTACCATAAAGCATTAACAGAATATAAAAGGGAAAATTTTCCAATTTCTGACAGCCGCAGCAAAGCTAATACTATCTCAGATGTAGCTAGCTCCTCTCTACAAAAATTACTACCTGTGTGACACCATGATGGCATAAAACAAAAATAAGCAGAGTAATGATAACCTCATCGGGGACTTTTCCCATCAAAGTGACAAAAAAGAATGGAATAACACTTTGTAAGCACCATTAAGGTGCATTTTTCTTGGTCCTAAAGCTTTCCTTGAGCAAGGCAAACTTCTTCTTGCACTGGCTCATTGTTTTTCCAGGAACAGCAGCAGCAACTCTCTCCCAACGCTGATTAGCTTCTTTAGGGAAAGTTTTCAGGGCCTGAACCAGAGCTTTTTCTTGCACGGCAGACCAAACATCTTGTTCAGAATTTGGAACAGCTTCTGTAGCAACGGTATTGTTCACGTTCAGACTCAGGCCATTTGAAAGACTCGGGCCATTTGAAGAATCGTCCGACAACTCAGAGTTAGGCAGAGTGACATCATCAGAGGTTTCAGAATCCTTGGTACTTGTTACACTGGCAACTTCTTCTCTTGTTGAAAGTGGAGAGGCAATGGTGGGGCCAGGTTTTCTCTTCTCGAGAAAGGAATCAAAAGCTTTGTTAGTGTCAGGTTTCTGGAGGAGAACGGTTTTGGTAGCTTTCAGGATTTCGTCCACTGATCTTCCAGTACCTATGAACTCTGATATAACCTCCCATCTTTGAGCCGTTCCCTTTGGATATTTCTGCACTCCTTTTTTCAACAGCTCAATCTCTTCTTTAACCCATGGTTTTTCTTTCTTCTCGAAAGAGCTTAACGAGAGACTTCCATTCACCTGCACAGACCCATTCGGCTGATTTTGCTTCTGATCATCCTCGGGTATGTAGCCGTTTCCTTGTGCATTTCTGAGGATTTTTGCTTGCTCTAAAACTTCATCTTCATACTTCTCCATCTTGTCACATAAATTCTTCAGCTGATTGATATCAAGTGACATGCAAAGGGTTTCCACATCGTCATTGGATAGACCAAGCAAACGTTCAGACAGAAGCTTCGCAGAAAGATTTCTGAGCCTAGCCCTCTCTTTTCGTAAAAGTTTCTTCTCTTTCTCTCTTATCTTCTTTTGCTGGGAAGCAGCTTCTGCAGCTCGTTTTTCCTCCTCCTCTTTATGGCGTTTTTCTTCTTCAGCTGCCCTAGCGGCTTCTTCCTCTTGGAGCCTTTTTGCTAGGAATCTCGATTCCTTTTTCCTTTTTTTCTCAGCTTTCTCCTCTTCCTTTCTCCTCTGTATTCTAGGGTCCCTTTTGTAGGCATTATCCACAAGAGTACGTAGACGAACATATTCTTCTTTCCTTGCCTTTTCACTAAGTTTTGCATTTTGCCGCTCCATCCACCTTTTATGGTCTCGAGACTCGGCTTCCTCAAGGTCAAACTCTTCGTCATGGGGGAATTCTCTCCAGCTTTTGAAGCTGTACCAAAAATCATAAAAATCGTCGACCTCTTTGATTGGAGTATTCTCCTCACCTAAAAAGGGGACTGGTTGGGTAACCGACCACCGTCCATTCCTCAAGAAAGCCGGACCGAAAACCTTAAAGAAATCTTGCGGTTTACAATCAGTTGGAATTTCATCATCGAACTCATCTGTGGAGTCATATACCCTTCTCTTTAATGGATCCATCAAAACCTCATAAGCCTCTTGGATAGCCTTAAAGTGGCTCTCGATATCATCCTTCTTTGCTTGTTTTGCAGCTTCAGTTCCTTCAGCAAGAAGAAGAGCAGCCTGTTTGTCCGGATGATACTTCAAAGCAGTTTCACGATAGCTTTTTCTTATCTGTTCTTCAGTGGCAAGGTAGCGTAAATGGCCCAAACCCAACAAGGCATAGTGATCTTGTTGGTCACTGCCATCACCAGATTTCTTTTTACTTTTGCTACTACTATATGACTCTGATGATGCCATAAATGTCTGATCTTTCTCAGTGTCCATTTTCTGCTCTTCTGGCTTCACGTGTTCCTTCTCACAACCAAGGAGTTTAAGGGCAACAGAATGGAAAGCATGCCCAGCTGGTTCGTATTTCATTGCCTTGACAGGAGAGCAATTAGAAGAAACAAAAATTGGCATTCCATTTGCAACTTCTTGTGAGTAGGCAATAAGTCGAAGTCTTGGGTGGACTGTCATGATTTCCTATGCAGGCCACAAATGACAAATGGAAGAAGAGCGAGCCAGCATCCAAAAGCTAAATACAAATTCAAGTCGCTAGAACAGAACTGGCACATAAGAAGAAGATGACTTTATTAGCATAAAAGTTGCTGATAATCTACACATTACAAGGTAATCAGATCATGGCAGCCTAACTGCCAATATCTGCCAGTATTTTGAAGCAACAAATAGACACAAGCGCACAATCAACGTACAAAGATAAAATAAAATAAAATGCCGAACTCTACTATGAGATGAGAACTGGGAAGTTCTCCAGATTTTACCTTAAAGCTGTACTATACCACATCTTAAATAAACACAGTCCGACACTATCAATGCAGATTCTAAGTTCCAACATAGTACACCTCAGAGTAAAAGCAACCCATAATACTTAATAATTTCTCATTTCAGCAACATTGACAGAAAGTTGAAGCTTATTGAAATAATACCATCAAAATCAACCAATTTACAGCACAGGATAAACTGAAATTCAACAAACACGCGATCGAAACTAACCGACGATTAAAAAACAATGTTAACATTTATTTTGACACTGAGAGCTACCATCGTTAAAATCAAGCATCAACATCCCCCACGAACAGCTTCTAAAACAAATAACCTGAATAAAAACAAATGAAATGCTTTCAGTAATTTAGAGAATGGAAGCTTAGCTATACCTCGATCGAGCTTCGAAAAGTGCTGTAAGTCGATTCAGAAAGAGTTCACACGTTAGCTTTTGAGCTGTTCGGCTGCTCTCTGTCTGATCAAGTATGAATTAGGGTTTTTGCAGAGACGCAGCCAAGTCGAGAGCTTTGAAGCATATGCAGCTTTGTTCTTTTTATAAACAACACAGATTCTGGTGACTGGCGAGGGATCCAGATTAAACGATGTCGTTTTTCTAACGTGGCTCTTTCTTTTTGTTTTCTGGAATGACTGTATGGTCCCTTAATTATTCCAATTCAGTATTTAGGTCACTAAGTTTTTTTTCTCCGCAAGATTAACCATCCTTTTTTATTTTCTATAACATCACATTATTATATACAGCATTGTAACTGTAGTTTTAGTTATTCTTCAATAGTCATGTGAATTACACGAATAAAATCGACATATATTCATGAATAAGATCAGAAGCAACAAGTAAGTAAGCACACTCGAAGTCCTTAAAAAAGTCTCGATTTTTCACTACGGCAAAACACATTTGTCTCCTTCAAACAAGGTCGTCATCAATCACATATTGTCAACAATGGCGGAAAAGTCAAATCAAATGTATTTAGCATTTGCCTTCTTCTGGGGTTCATGATAATATTTTATATTCATAGTTGGAAGTGTTGATCAAAGAAGCAAGAAAAATTATTAAAAAAAAAAGCAAGAAAAGTCATCTTTATTAGCAATTTCTATAATGTGGGTTGTATAAATTAAGTATTTTACTTTGATTTTAATAAAGTTTGGTTTATTTAGATTCATACATCGTTACTCAATAAAGTGGTCATTCGATATTAATGAAGCATCTCAATTTATATATTGAATCTATTGAAATATAGTGAAGAATATCGATCAATAGTAACCCGTTAATTAAATTTGAGTGACCGATAAGATTCGAATAAATGTTGGCTAACTCTCCTTCCCAAACCTAGCTATAAGCACTAAAGTTATATGTATAAACAAGATAAACACTTAATACTATAATTTAATAAAGTATAAGGGCCTAAAGATGTTAGCAAACTTGAGTCGGTTTGTGTTTCGACGTATATACCTATATGAGTTCTCATTCCCATCCATGCTGACATAACTCTTGTCCATTTTGAGGTTATTGTGAATAATCAAATTAGCCAGCAATTTCCACACGAGATCAGGAGCAAGAAGACATAAAAAAGATTTGAACTTAACGAACCTTTACTATATACAATCGTAGTTATATGAATATCCATTTCTTTGGCTTTTAGGAATTAGAACAGAAATAAATTGCTCGTGGAGCACGTTGTGGGGGTACTTTTGGTGAGACAAAGGGAGCTTCAAGAACTATATATGGCTCTCTACCAATGATCATATGTTTGAGTGTCGTATATATGTACAATCATGATTCCAATTTTTCACTTCTCCCTCATCTAACCTTATATAATTAAGATCGATGCACGAGCCACCACCAACGACTAGCTAGTCTACTACAAACAATAATGTTACACAATCCATGATTTTCTCGGCCATCAATCGCAACCATCTCCGTCTTCCAAGATAAATAACATACGTTTATTATATGCGAGCTTGTAACAATAGTGTCAATGATATTTTTACCATCCATTGGTGAGGATATAAAGGTGAACCCTTCAAATTAATACCGACATAGAGCAGTCGAAATAGCGTATGACGAGTTTCGAGGCCAGAAATTTTAGAAAACAGATCAGAAAATCTCGACATGATTTTTATTAATTAGAAGATATCCAAATAAAACAACGATAATAGTTTAAACAAGTCAGTGGCCCGTCCGTTGGACAAAATGTCCGCTGGACGAAAAGTCCGTACATTTACAAATTAATAATTTAAATATATCATATAAAAAATTATATAATAACTATTTATATTAAACAATATTAAATTTATGTCAGATATCATATCAAAAAAAATTATTTTAATTTTATATCAATAATTTTTCTATAGAGTGCAACATTACACTCATTAAGACTAAATATAAAAATATATTAACTCACTATTAATCACATTAGTTAACTTTAAAAAATGTTCACTCATTGTTTCTTTTAGAAAATTTAAATAAATTAAATCCATTCTCTCTAAATATATATACATATATATATAATAAATCAAAATTAACAAATTATATCTCCCCCCAAATCTTTACTCTCATACGTAATAATGGGACCTGCAATTCTTATTTATCATACCCAGCCAAATTACCCAATTTATTGATGAAGGTTTAAGAACAGATAGTTTTTCATTCCCAATAATTATAAACAATTGCCAGCGATAGTTTATAGAAGAAATAAAATGTTAACGACGTGACTGCACACTAATATACCCATTTACTACTTATCGAAAAGCTAGAATGAAAATGGAGAGATAAATTAGAGAGATAAATCTTTTAATTAACTTATCTAAGTACTACTTAACAAGGAAAAAAACTACCAGAAATCAAATCATAGTGTTTTCTGGGCTTGAATAAAGAAAAAAATTGCTAGTTTAATTTAAACGTAAGATAAGAGCTAAAATGTGGGAGGAGATAATTAAATTAATTTAAAAATCTAAATAAAAAAGAATTATTTAGAGAGGATTTAAAAACAAAATTAATTATTTAGTTAACTAGTATGGTTAGGAGTGAGTAAGTATTTATCTTTTATAACTAATCTATTTGAAATATTTCTATATTTGGACTCTTAACTGGTGCAAAGTTTCATTATATAGAAAAATCCTTATATTAATTATAATTATTTTGATTTTATTTTAAAATCTACGATCCAATTAAAAATCTATTCTGTTTTCAAAAATAATAAACATAGAAAAAAGAAAAAAATTATATATCAAAATTTGATTTTATAATAAGATTTATAATTGCATCTAATCAATTTAGTTGTTCGTAGTGTTTGAAAAATAAGATATCCCCGTTTTAATTAAGAATAAAAAAAGCATAGCGAATTTTTATTAGGAATAATAGTTTAATAAAAAAATTGAAAAAATAATATATATTATAATTTGATTAGGAATAATTTTTTTAATAATATACCCATTTGAATAGGGAAAAAAATGTGGCCGTTTTAATTAGGAATAAGGAAAAAAATATAAAGAATTTTTTTAATTAAGAAAAATTGTTTAGTAAGACAATTAAGAAAAAAATATATGGTGTATTATAATTTTATTAGAATTAGTTTTTTAAATAATAGATAGTGAATTGATTAGGAATAAAATTATTATATTAGAAAAAATTAATTGGTAGAATTTTATTAGGAATCATTATGTTCTCAAAGTTCTAAAATACATGTGTCAAATTTCTATTCATCAATAAAACACCATGTGTCCGATTTTAATTTGACAATAAGATTTGCAATTGAAACAAATTGAAAAGTTTTTCCTATTGTCTATAAGATATATATATATATATATGCAATTTGATCAACATCTTAAATATTAATGAAATCTCATATGATTAGAAATAAGTAATTGGTAGAATTTTATTAGGATTCATTATATTTTTATTGTGTTTTGATTTTCTAAATAGAATAGGGAAAATAAATAATATCATTAACTTAAAATTGTAACTTGTGAAATCTAATTACACTGAAAGTTATAAAATACACGTATCAAATTACTACTCATTAATAAAACGTTATGTGTCGAATTTTGATTTGACAATAAAACTTGCAATTGAATTTATAATTTAAACAAATTGAAAAGTCTTATTTTTGTCTATATAAGATAAGATAGATCCAAAATAGGAAAAAAAGGGGGAAAAAAAATACTAAATGCACTTCTAAGTCCATGAAAGTAAACAACGACTCGACCGAGACCCCTTAACGAACTTTATCTGGGATAGTTGACCAACGAAATTTCTCGAGAATTTTTCGAAAATGTATTGTAATAGCGATTATGACAACCGAGTCAAAAGTTATGGCCCTTTTAAGATCAATTGACTTTTTTAGCATAAATCTTCAATTTTTCATCCCATCTCGCTTGGACTTCTGGATGTCGGACCGAAATAGTTTTATACGATACATTCACGATATCTTTAAGATTTTATAAAAATTTATTAAGAAAACAAAATTATTATTAATTTATTAATATATAATTATATATAAAATTTGATTTTTTTGATATAACTAATATACAATCTACCCACCCAAAATCCACTTCCTAAAAGTCGAATCCATAATCTCTTGTAAGAGACAAACACATTAATCATTAGATTACATCATGATTAACATAAAATTTGATTTTGAAAGTAAATAAATTTATTAATTTTATGAAAATATTAATGTATCGATGATTATTATTATTATTATTTTGATTATTATTATTATTATTTTGAAGTAAAAGGAATCGAAAACATCATTGAAAATCTTAAAGAAAAAAACATTATTGAAACTGAATAGTTGTAATTTTTGGTATACATTTAGCATTTCTCGTTCATCATACCGGGGACAGAAAATACCCTGGGTTTTTGAAGCGTGCTATTTTCACATCCCAAATTCGTACATGTACTTCCCTTATTCTGTTTTTTACAATACTACTTTTCATGCAATTGCGTATGTTGTCCTTCAGTTCTTTTGTTTGCATATACAGTATGTATTGTACCTATCACCTTGACTTTAAGCATTCAGCAGTAGCATGAAGTCACTTCTTTCTTACTACTGATTAAGAAGCCACGTGGTCTCTCAATATTGGTTTATTTTTAAGCTTTTAGTTATCACAAGAAGAGTATAGAAAACTGTAACGGTTCGAACCCCTCTACTTATCGATGAAAAAGGAATCATCCACCAAATTAAAGTTTTAATTAAAGATTAACACGGTTTTCAATTTTTTAAGAAGGGTTTAATGAGGTTAGAAGAAGCAGGTGACAAAGGGATAAACACGTATGAACAAAAAAACAAACGGCGACAGATGACAACCAGAGCGCGTTGACTTCTGCTTTTTTTTTTTACAGAAGAAAGAAAGAAAGAAAAAAGGCTTATCTATCGTAATGTTAAAAACGTACAAATGAGTTACAGTGACTGAGTAAGAGAAATGAATGGACGAGAAGATTCTCACCATTTTGAATATTCGTCAAAGCAAGCTTTAATTTTATTTTATTTTTACATCAAAGTCAATTGTCGACCAAAACCTCCATTGAATTTCTTTCTTCTTCATAAACACACACAAACGAAATTTCACTGCCTATTTCCCATAAAAAACGCGCCTTTGTATTTCTCTTCTGTTCTATATGAATCAAAATCAATTAGTTTGGATTCAATTGATTGATTAAGAAAAAAAGGAGACGACCCAGGAGAAGGACTAAAGGAAAAAAAAACATCATCTTTTGATTTGGGTTGTGTTTGAAATCTGCAGATCTGATTCGGGTCCATTTTAATTGTCATGGCATCTGCAGCGATTTTCTCATCGTTAAGACGACGGAGGTCGCCGTCGTTGGAGGCGTTTCTGGCTCCTGTTGACTTGTCGGACGTCGCCCTTTTACAGACGCTCGCATCAGTTTCGAGAGAATTGATCTCGTGTTTTTCAGGTAAGACGATACTGTTCCAGAGGAAAAATTCTAGGTCTTTGATTCGGAAGATTGAGGTGTTGGTTATCTTGTTTGATTATTTGATGGAAACCGATTGTACATGCCATAATATTCCTTCAACAGCCCTTTTATGTTTCAAGGAATGTTACTTACTGCTTTATCGCTCCAAGATATTGATTGATTACTGCACGCAATCGAGTAAATTATGGCTTCTGCTCCAAAACCATTCAATATCTGGTCATTTTCATGATTTGAATCAAGAGATTTCGACCCTTTTAGATGTTTTTCCTGTTAATGATGTCCAATTAAGTGAGGATGTCATGGAACAAATTCAGCTATTGCAAAGACATGCCAGGAAGGCAAAATTGTACGTTGATAAAGGCGATGATCTGTTGAGAATCCAGTTGTTTTCATTTCTTCATGAGTTTGAGAATGGGAGGATACCAAATTCGGTGGAGTTGAGGTTGTTCTTTGTGGAGAGATTGGAGATTCGTGATTCTGAGAGTTGTAGAGCTGAGATTGAGTATTTGGAGGAGCAAATCATTAATCACGAGGGAGATGTTGAGCCAACAGCGTCTGTTCTTAATGGTTTTCTAGCACTAACGCGATATTCCAGATTTTTGCTCTTCGGGTTTGAGGAAGAAGATGAAGTGGATATTGGGATTGGAAATCAGAGGAAGATAAGAAAAGGTTTCATTAATCAGGAAATTGCCGATACGTTTCTGACAATTCCAAAGGACTTCTGTTGTCCGATTTCATGGGAGCTAATGAGAGACCCTGTTATAATTTCAACTGGCCAAACTTATGATCGGAGTTCTATTTCAAGATGGATGGATGAAGGACACTGTACTTGTCCCAAGACAGGACAAATGCTGATCCACAGCCGAGTCGTCCCTAATCGAGCTTTAAGGAATCTGATCATGCAGTGGTGCTCAGCTCATGGGATTCCCTATGATCCTCCAGAGAACACCGAAGCCTCTAGTGCACCTTCGTCTAGCAAAGCTGCTATCGAAGCAAATCGAGCCACTTCATTACTTCTAATCCAACAGCTTGCTCACGGATCTCCAGGTGCAAAAACCGTGGCTGCTCGTGAAATTCGTCTTTTGGCGAAAACAGGGAAAGAAAACCGAGCTTACATTGCTGAAGCTGGGGCCATACCGCATCTCCATAACTTGCTATTGTCTTCTAATCCAGTCGCACAGGAGAATTCTGTTACAGCAATGCTTAATTTATCGATCTATGACAAAAACAAAAGTAGAATTATGAAGGAGGATGGATGTTTAGGATCGATTGTTGAAGTTTTAAGGTTTGGTTTGACAACGGAGGCAAGAGAAAATGCTGCAGCTACACTTTTCAGTCTCTCAGCGGTCCATGACTATAAAAAGGAGATCGCTGACGAGGATGGAGCTGTGGAGGCTCTAGCAGGGCTTTTGAGAGTCGGTACCTCGAGAGGAAAGAAGGACGCCGTGACGGCCTTGTTTAATCTGTCTACTCATACTGAAAATTGTGCAAGAATGATCGAGGCCGGTGCTGTAACAGCTCTAGTTGAGGCCTTAGGATTTGAGGGAGTTTCGGAGGAAGCTGCCGGTGCATTAGCCTTTGTTGTTAGGCAACCGACCGGAGCCGTAGCAGTTGCGAGAGAGGAAACGGCAGTCGCTGGTCTAATAGCGATGATGCGGTGTGGAACCCCAAGAGGAAAAGAGAATGCCGTCGCAGCGTTGCTCGAGCTATGTCGAAGTGGTGGGGCAGCCGCGACGGAAAGAGTGATTAAGGCACCGGCATTGGCGGGTTTACTTCAAATGCTTCTGTTTACTGGCACAAAGAGAGCACGGAGAAAGGCAGCCTCACTCGCTAGAGTGTTTCAGAGATGTGAAAATGCTGCAGCCTTGCATTTTGGTGGATTGGGTGTTGGGTATGCATTTGCCGGAAACTCGAATCCCAATAGAGATTCAAGTTTTGTTTCTGGTGATGTCTCAGTAGTACCTATGTCAATCTCTGTACCTGTATTGTAAAGCTAGGCTACTGAATCTTCCCATTTTTGTTTGTATGGGTTACTAATTCTTTCATTGAAATTCAATAGAAGAAAGTTATACAAGTACAAAAATGTTATGCATCCTGAATGAATTTTTAATATTCGATTACATGTATGCAAGGTTGTTGACAATACGCCCACGCATGGCTCTCCTCGGAAGATTTCTGTTTTCCAGTCGAGCTCCAGTAGAATGATATAGGCTTAACTGAATTCTAAAACTAAATGCTGAAATGAACACTACATTTATTAATCACCAGATTTGAATTACAACAGTTGTTTGCAGGATCGAAATTAGTTACAGTCACCATTGACAATGTTACAAGAAATTCTAATATATCTAGAATGCTGAGCCTCTAACAGAAACATGATTATCTGAAAGAAGCCTTGTCTGACTAATTCAGTGCACATGGTGTGATCTGTTCTCGAC
>NW_027266843.1:0-38740 GCF_046630445.1 Rutidosis leptorrhynchoides
TTCACTATCGTGGATATATCGAATTGCGACAATTAGTCGTGAAGTCTTCATCTCCGTCGCTCCAAATCAAACCTCTGGAAAAACATCGGGATTACATAACGACGTACAATCAAGTAGGTCTCAGGTAAACATTTGTGATGAAGAAGCCGACGATGGAGCAGAGAGTGACGAGGAAGAATTGTCCGGACTTCCTATAATTGAGTCGGACGAATACTACGAGGAATACGAGACTTCTGACGAGGAAACATCTGAAGACGAGGATTACATCCAGCCAGCCGTAACACATGAACGACCTAATTATCACGTGTATAGCAATATGGAAGGACCTGACATCGTATCAAATCGCCGCATGACACCTCCACCAGCTAAGTACTCAGGCGATCCTAATTCGATAACGATCGGAACAAATTTTAGCAAGGGCAAGAAAGAGATTAATGATGCGATATCAAGGTGGTCTGCCCAAAGGGGAAGAGGATATTACGTTAAAGAGAGCAACAAGAAAACCTGGGTTGCAGAGTGCCTTACGCGCAAGCATGACTATTCCGTAGAGCGACGTCACGGTATTGACTGCAATTGGAGGATCCGGGTGTCGCTGAACAACGAAACTAATTACTGGAAAGTGGTTGTGTGGTGTCCTGAGCACAATTGCCACGGAGTAAATAACAGAGGCAACGACATGAATGTGTCACAAAGTCTTGTAGCCCATGTCATAGCGGACACGATACGGGAGAGTCCAAATTACGAGATAAAGAATATTCAGCGGGACGTCCAAAGAGAATACGGCGTCCAAATTGGAAAGAAAAAGGCGTCTGACGGAAAGAGAGTAGCGATGAATATGGTGTACGGAGATTGGGAGTCAAATTTCCGCGAGTTACCCAGTTACATGAAAGCGCTTCAAGACTCTAATGATGGGACGAAGGTTCGGTGGAAGTTCCACAAGGTGGACGGACGTGTACCTATTACGAAAAAGATTTTTAGGTTTGAGCCCTGCTATTACATTTATTCATTTGCTAAGAAATTTACAGAATATATTTACTTATGTATATTTATTCAGGTACGTGTTCTGGTCTTTCGGAGCCACAAGACCGACCTTTAACCACAGTCCCCCAGTAGTTACTGTCGATGCTATGCATCTTCGTGGTGCATACAAGGGGAAAGGGATTGTTGCGATGGTCCAGACAGCAAACGGAAGGATTGTGCCCGTCGCATACGCCATCATAGACGAAGAGTCAACGCACAGTTGGTACTGGTTCCTAAAATACCTTAAGACATTTATTTTGAGGCGTAGGGTCACATGTATCATATCAGATCGTCATAAGGGCATCCTGGCTGCAGTCGACAAGCTTGATGAAAAATTTCCCGGTTGGGGAGTACACAGGTAATGATAAAATCATTGAACGGTTAGGTAGTCACATCAATTTCAATTGCATATGATAATTTTTAATATACCATTCTTTCACAGGTATTGTATATTGCATGTTCGAGCAAATCTGCTTTCGAAGATTAAAAAAACGAAAGGGGTGAAATCCCAGAGTTGGATGGTCGCTACAAAGATCCAACAGCGTAAGTACCGGGATGCATGGGACGCTTTGCAAAATATAAGTGAAGCCGCTTGTAATTGGCTTAGAAAACTGCCAATCGAGAAATGGACATTATTCGGAGACGGATTCTACCGGTGGGGCATAACTACATCGAACAATGCAGAGAGTTATAACAACGTGCTTCGATGTGACCGTCTGTTACCGATTAGGGCCTTCGTACAGGCAACGCATGAAAAAGCTGTTAAAATTTTTGATGAAGAGCGGACAAAAAGTCAATATTGGGGCAAAGTCCTTGCACCTATACATATGGAGAAGTATGAGAGGTACAGGCTGCGAGCATGGAAGCACACGGTGAAGAAATTCAGATCAGATGAATTTAAATATTCCGTGAGAACTGCTATTCGTGGTCCTGGGTACGGGGGAAACAAGCATACGGTTCGATTTGGAGAGTGCAAATGCACATGCGGTAAGTGGGAGACATACCGGATCCCTTGTTCGCATGCAATGGCCGTTGCTGCAATAATTGAGTACGACTCCATGGATTTAGTTGCTCCGTATTACACAACAGCGGGATGGCAGCAACAATTCAGTGGTGATTTAAACCCCGTGGATGATGACATGTGGTCCGGAAATGTTGAATGGCAGCTTCTACCTGATGATAGTCGGATGGTTCATCATTCTGGTCCTGGTCGGAAGAGATTTTTAAGACGAAAAGGAGCAATGGACTACGCCAACAGGAAAGGCCGCAGAGGACCTTCGTGCAGTCGGTGCGGTAGTTTAGATCATATCATCACTGGCTGTAAGATTAGTCGACCCCCATCAGACAGAGTACCGACAAACATGATTTACGACCTGTATGGATTGCATGGAAATCCATCTTCCGATGATGATCATGAAGATGACGATTGATAAGGTTACCGTTGATACGATACCCGTAAATAAATATTATTTGTCTTCATGTTAATTATGTTTAAGTTCTTAATCAAGTTCCTGGTTAAAATATGTTTAAATTATGAATTATGATTCATGGTTAATAAAAATGTATATAATAAATCGTTGTAGCCCATAAAAATGTATAATAATACTAGTATCCGAGTATGAATAAATGGTCCCTTTTTGAATTTGTGTGTTTGAATTGAACATTTAACTTTGCTCAAGTTCAGTGAATGTATGTATAGCTAAATTATGGCCATAAATATTAATTTACCCTTCCCCATACGAACATTTAATTTTGTGTTTGTATTTGACATTTCTCTAATATTAAAAATATGAGGCGCTGACCTCTTTGTAATTACTTCCATTTTCCTAATGCTTAATTATGAGATTAACTCTTCAAGTTTGGTCTTCAAACTTGTTACATACTTATTCATACATTCCAATAAGTAGGAGTATGTACGAATGAATATGAATTATGATTCATGGTTAATAAAAATAATATGTATATATTACCGATAAAAATCGAAATAAGTGTATTAATAGAAATAAATCAAAACTTCAAAAATTAACATAACTAATACATATGAACGGTTTTAAAAATTAACTACTGATGGCCATGACCCCCTCTCATATGTCTAGGATCGGAACAACTTCCGGGTAATCTAGGGGGGTTCCCTCTATTTTCACGCACTGGATAACGCTGTCCGGCAAATGCCACATTTGGATTATCGTCGCTCTCGGGCTCGTACGTTGATTGGGCATGTGTAGAC
This sequence comes from Rutidosis leptorrhynchoides, assembly GCF_046630445.1. Taxonomy (NCBI): domain Eukaryota; kingdom Viridiplantae; phylum Streptophyta; class Magnoliopsida; order Asterales; family Asteraceae; genus Rutidosis; species Rutidosis leptorrhynchoides. Next base: position 3,248 of record NW_027266843.1, read on the forward strand.
GACCCTGTATATAATCCGTAACCTAATTCGGATGGTGAAACTGTATGAGCTCCAAAACCAACACGGTTAGTATCATGGAGTACCGGTGTTTGAAACTGTGTATAAAGGTTAGTAGGCGGGTACTCAGAGCTCATGGAATGACGACGCCCGGTCTGAAGAAAATCGCGCTCAATTGGACGGGAAAGACACTGTGGGTCATCTAGGAGCGCAGACACATTTTGAGATGCCGGATAATAAGCGTATGCCGGAAATTGCAGAGGAGTGACTGAACTGTGTGAACCTGTTGCAAGGAAATCATACGACAGTCCTTGTACGAACCCCTGGGGCGTACTTGCTGCGGATTGGTCATGTGGCATCTGCGGAACCACCTCCGGTGGCGGAGGAGGAGGTGTTCCGGCACAAGGAGGATGGTCGGCTGCGGCTCGATGGGCCCGGCGGTGGCCCGCCCGCTCCCTAGCGTGGGGCAAGTCGTGTGACTGGGACGGGTCTACTTGTGTGTATCCCTGATCTAATCCGATTGTTGGATCAGATACCTGTGTTCCCGTAGCTAGAAACGTATCCGTTATTTGTTCAGCCGTCCAATTAGAGTAGACATCATTCCGCTGGCCCCTTCTAAATATACTCCTAAGCGAACCTACCTGTAAATAATTTTTAAAAAACGAAAAATAATATTTATTACGAATTTAATTCAACAAAAAGATCAGTATAGTATTGATATAATTGAAATATACGTACCACAGATCGTGCCACAGAAGTGCGACCACGGTAACCGGTCGTACGACGCCTATGACCGGGATCTTCAACGAAGTGGACTGTCCTCCTATTGTACCAATCAAAGTAATCATTTTCCACCGTCTGAAACCCAACAGCCATACCGCGGACAACGTAATGTGCCCGCATGTTCCAACGGTCAATGTATGTGGCATGCCTCTCAGCCCAATTCCTACTCTTCCATGACCTCTTCAACGCTTCTAGACGACGTTGGGTTTCTCGATCAAGAATAGGGTCTACGGGAATAGGCTGCACCAATCCAAATTGTCGCATGACCCTGTCTGGTTGGTGTGGCTCCACGATATGGTAGTAATGGAGAAAAGTCACTGACCCCCAAATATCACTTCCTGCACGGCACCTGTCAGGAAGTATGTGTTGCAGATTGTCGTAGGGAGTCCAATCGAACTGAAAGGAATGGAAAAAATAAATTGGCAGTGAAGGATTTCAATTATTTCTGAACTACAAGTAATTAAAGTGATGAAAATAAGGATCGAAAGATGGAAGCTTACATCGTTAAGGCCCAGCCACGACAACTGATCCCTGATTGCCACAAGGCTGTGGCTAGCCACCTGTGTTTTTTTCAGGTACCTACTCCACCTAACCAAGAAATTACATGTCCATACATTATATTACAATATTGGGAGATAATAACATGATGAGAATAAGGAATTGAAATGATTTAGCCACGTAAGCTAACCTCGTGGCCAATGGAAGACCCTCAATTGGCGCTACGTGACCATGACGAAATTGCGGTCTGATCCTAGCAATCCTCTCCCAAGCCCATATCTGGATGAGGAGGCCACATGCTTCAGTATCTTTAGCCTCAAATTGTGCAGCAGCAGACAATTTCCGGTACGTATGCGCGAGAAGGGCGCTGCCCCAACTAAGACTGGCACATGCTTGTACGTCCTCAATCTGAGTTAAAAGGAACATATCTACATGTGTATTCTTTTTATCATTGAACAAACACGTCGCAAGCAAATAGGCGACGAAGCATCTTGCCCGCTGCAACGCTTGAATTTGAGTGGCCGGGGCAGTTTCGTTAAATGTGACTATATGGTCATACAGGCTGTTAAGAGCTACTTTCGACTTCTTTATCTCTGGAATGAAGCCGAACAACCTTTGACAGAATTCTGGTGGATCCTCGGGTGTCTCATCCGAACCTGTGACCGGATCACCATCCACGCGTAGGCCTAACAGGACCTCCACGTCCTGTAACGTAATTGTGGCCTCTCCCATGGAGAAGTGGAATGTATGCGTCTCCGGGCGCCAGCGCTCAACCAACGCTGTAATTAAGTGACGGTCATAATTCACTCCACCGATCCTGGTGAACAACCCGAACCCAAGCCTGTCGATTTCTCTTCTGACGGTGTCCGGACAGAATTCCAAACTTCCAAGTAAATCCCATATAAACCTATCCGCCCTTCTGACCACCAACTCATTGTCGTACAACGTATCGTCGCGAAATATATGAGCAGATCGGTGGTGGGGCTGCATCCACAGAAGATTGCCCAGTTCAGGTCCCTGTAACACCCACAAATTTCTCTGGGGATCACCTGATGTAGACGCCGCCATAATCTACACGGGAATAAATATTACTTATTATATGTATGACATACATCCAAATAATAAATAAGGACTACTATTAACGTAAGGTATTTAAAAAACTTGACACGTCCAGTAGTTACAGATTTAATAATTTAACTACACAAAATTCTATATATATTATACAATATATCAATTAATTAAATACTCCTAATAATCAATAAAATAATTTTATCAACATACATCATTTACCAAATTTGATTCATACATTAAATATAATAACATGTAATAATTAATAAATTAAGATATGATAAAATTCCATATACAATATATGAACTAATTACATACTCCTAACGATCAACATTACATTCATAACATAATTTAATCAAAACGCCAACATTTACAAAATTTTGATTTAAAGAAAATATAATAGAAAAATATCGAATCAACAACTCGAAAAAAAATATAATAACTACATGAATTTTAATACATATATTAAATATAATAACATGTAACAATTATTTATAAATTACAATTAAAAATATAGAAAGAAAAAAATCATACCTTAATAATATAGAGAGGTGTATAAAAAGAGAAATGATACAGAATTTGTATTGAGACAATAGTGAAAATAATCGTGAAAGAGACGAGTGCAGAAAATTATGAAGGAAAACAGATTGTGAAGGAGATGGACAATGAGATTGAAAAAGATTGACAGTATTATAAAGCAGATTGTGAAGGAGATGGAGAATGAGATTGAAAGAGATGGAGAATGAGATTGAAAGAGATGTACAATATTTATAATATATGGAGCGGATGATGAAGTTTATCCTAACGCAATCTATACATGTCAAATACAATCGGAGCATGTAACGGAATGTCGACAGGTGTGTTATTGTTGTCTTGTCGTCCAGGCACCGCCTGAGAGTACCAATCACCATTGCACTGTGTAAGTCAGATGCCACGAAAAACGAGTTTGACTGGGATGATTTCCAAGCGCGTCAGTCACGAAAAACGAGCACCGTTTTTTCAGCCAATGGTAGTGTTTTGACCGGACGAAAAACGAAGAGAGCATTTATCCCACCGTTGCAACAGCCAATGGGAGTCATGTTTTTAAACCAAAACCGGCTACACCATGTCCGGTTTTGTGCAAAAGCCGGTTACACCATGTCCGGTTTTGTATCAAAACCGGCTACACCATGTCCGGTCATGGTTATGCAAAAAATAATGATATAATCTGCTAATAATGATGTGCTAATGATGTGAAATGATATAATCTGAATCTGCTGCTAATAATGATGTGCTAATGATGTGAAGATGATCCGTTCAGCCAATGATCACCAAGACCGGTCATGGTGTGTCCGGTTTTGCTCAACACCGGATACATGATGTCCGGTTTTGGTCCTTCCAAAATTAATTAATGATACTCGAACACACCATGTCCGTATTTCAAAATTAATGATGGTTTAATTGGTTTAATTAAGCTAATACGAAGAAGATCGAACACACCGTGTTCGATCTTCTTATTTTTCTCCACCCTCGCCTAAATACCACATATTCTGTCGAGCTGTTACGGATTGAACACATATATGTAATTAACTCATTTATTAGTCATAATTAACTAACATTGTTTAACAAATTAATTAATAACAATGTTATTATTGTTATTAACAAATCCGGTAACGAAAAGATCAAAACTAACAGATTGAATTTCCAACAAGAAAATCTTTACCATCGTTTCACTCCATTTGCACATACATAGTCTATAATATTCCAGCTTTATTTCAGAACTTGTCAACCCTACTATGAAAGAAAAAATTAGTTCACGTAAAAAAGAAAAGTATATGAAAGAAATGCTTTTGCCAAAAGCTATGGGAAAATGGCATTTAAACTTTCTTTTTTATACTAAAGAGCCATATATATTTAAATTACTACTAAAGATTCCTCGAGAGAAAATGATGGGTACGAACGACCTATAAAGCAGTGAAATTAAAGAGAGGAATAATCACTTACTATATATAGCCTTCTTTATTTATTGATTAATTAATTATTATTATTGTTATTGTTATAGCCTTAAACTTAGCATAGTAGTAGGAGAAATATTTTTTTATGGATCAAATAATTCACATAATAATACATGTCTAAGAGCACCTACCATAAAAATGATTGGTTCGAATCCTCCCGTTGATTAATTGAATTCATCAAGTAAAATCTTTATATATAGGGATTTGTTTACCTAATAAATTCATAAAATCATGAGGTTAAAAGTCAGGCCACAATTGATTCAAGCAATTTGAAGGTTGATCTTTTCAATCATTTATCTCAAATTAGTTATTGAGTCTCGATAGTGAAGAAAATTATCATTTAATAGCTCTACCTTTTATTCAATTAATTGTTTCTGACTCAAATCAAAGCAGAGAAAGTAGAGCTTACTTTTGCATGAAACTTAGTTAAAAAGCTTAACGTATGACAACTTTTGCATGAAATTTAGTTCAAGTATTAGCAGATACTACCGCTGTCTCAAAATAGATGTATTTTGTATGTAGAAATTTGCATCTAATTTGAAACGGATTTGAAGGTTGGGAATGGAAAGATTTTCCATTACTAATGAATTATTCGCTCAGAATTAAAGCTCTTTCACGAATTCAAGTTCCTAAATCGAGTAGAGTGAGACAAAGAATTCATATGATTGAGATACTGACTTAATATTATATAAAAAAAAAAAGATACTGACTTAATTAGTCTCTACTTTCGTTCTAAGATTCTTATATAATGTTTTGCTTCAAGTAAGATATTCATAAGGTGGTGATATGGGGAACACTTTTTCCCCTGTCATGCCTTTTTTTTGATGCTATTCTTATAATGTTTCGCTTCAAATCACCCCTCCTCTTTGTCTTGGATCTGCCGCCTCAAAATGGGCTCCACACAACATAATATTTTTTTGACGTTTTCCCTTTCTTTTTAAAAGGCTTTTGGATTCTGCTGTTTAGGCTTTTTTTTTTGTTTGGGCTTTAAATGCCCAAAAAGCTCAAATCTCACCTCACTATTAGTCCATACGTATTTGTTTACCCTAAATGTGCATCACATTAATATTTCTCTTATAATTCATAATTCAAATATACTAATTTGTAGAATCTTGTCATATAAAAATAAATAAAGAAAAAACGTATTCAATAATCTTATTGAAATTATCCAGGAATTACAAATGGAAAAATTTATAAAATGACTATATTTTCTCTTATCATCTCAAATACGGTTTGTATCAACTCTTATAATAAACTATTCATGAAAATACCTTGTACAATTGTTCCACACCTTAATACTATTTTTACGATAGAAATCTGCATTTTGTTTAAAAAGACATTGTTTTAATATAGCGTTAACACGCACGTTGTGACAATTGATACCTGCTTCAGTCACAAGTTGTTTGCAACATTTAAAAGAAATAGGACCATGTTCCTCTAAGAAGACGTTACTGAAAATTTCATCACCGCACTCATGACTACCGAACTTGTTACAAGTTTTTATTGTTTGCCGAGTCTTTAGGACCATGCACTTGTGTTGAAGCATCAGTCTCAATTAACCCTCTGGCTAAGACTATGACAAACATGAGTGTGAAGAAATTGCTAAACATTTTTGTCATTATCAAAAACAGAAAATCTATTGTAGTGAGAGGGGAAAAAAATATTTTGATAAGATATGGTGAAAATATTTTTATGTATTTATAAGCCTTAAAGACTACAAGTATACAACAAATTGACATCAGTTTGTATTTTCATATTTAAGAGTGTTTAAGTAGTTTTTTTTTCTATACAATAAATTGCATTTGTTTTTTTAATGTTTTTCATTAAAACACTAAACATCACTTGATTAATGGCTCATTGATTAGGAATAACTTTCAAACTATCGTCCACATCCTCGTATACATCTTTCTTTATATAAAATAGCGAGACTTTTAATTTTAAATCTATTTTAATTGTAAATTTAATTATAATTTTTTTTGTCATATTAACATCTAACACATCATATTTTAGGTTTCAAGTTATAATTTTAAATCTATAATATTTTTTTATTCTAATTAGGAAATCAAAACACAATAATAACATAATGATTCCTAATAAAATTCTACCAGCTACTTTTTCCTACTATAATAATTTTATTCCTAATCAATTTCTTATCTATTATTTAAAAAATTATTCCTATCTATTATTTAAAAAATTTATTCTTAATAAAATTATAATACACTAATTTTTTTATAAAAAAAAATTCTAATAAAAATTCATTATATTAATTTTTTTATATTCCTAATTAAAAAAAAACATGTCTTTTTTTTTCCTATTCAAATGCACATATAATTAAAAAAAATATCAAATTATAAAATATATATTATTTTCTCTAATTTTTTTATTAAACTATTATTCCTAATAAAAATCCGTTATATTTTTTTCTTATTCTTAATTAAAACAGAGATATCTTATTTTTCAAATAATTAATAATTTTTTCTAATTAAATTTATTTTTATTCATTTTTCCAATTTTTAATTAAGAAAGGTATATCTTTTCTTTCCTATTCAAACGGACATATTATTAAAAATATTATTCCTAATCAAAATATAATATATATTATTTTTTCTAATTTTTTATTAAATTATTATTCCTAATGAACATTCGCTATATTTTTTTTCTTATTCTTAATTAAAATCGACATATCTTATTTTTCAAAAAATTAATAATTTTCCTAATTAAATTTATTTTATTCTTTTTTTCTATTCCTAATTGAAAAATGTATATCTTTCCTTTCCTATTCAAACATGCATATTATTAAAAATATTATTCCTAATCAAAATATAATACATATTATTTTTTTTCTAATTTTTTTATTAAACTATTATTCCTAATAAAAATCCGTTATTTTTTTTTCTATTCTTAATTAAAATAGACATATCTAATTTTTCAGGCAATAGAAACAACTAAATTGATTAGATGTAATTATAATTTTTATTATGAAATCAAATCTTAATATGCAACTTTTAATTTCTACTATGTTTATTATTTTTGAAAACAAAATAAATTTTTAATTCTAGAATTATAGATTTTAAAATAAAATCAAAATAATTATAATTGATATAGATTCAAAAATAATTACCTTTTATATAATATTTAACACATATTTAATACTATTTAATATGAAGAATTATTATATAATTCTTCATATGCTATATTTAAATTATTAATTTTTAAAAGCACGATCTTCCCGTTCAACGGACGGACCCACTAATTTGTAACAATAAAATTATGAAATATATCATAGTCACGAGTATTACTATATTTCAGTTTTTTATTTTTAAATGAATGGATATATTTAAATAAAATATTACACCAAACACATTCTTAACTATAAAAATTACATAATTTAAAAATCACCACATATTAATTTTAAGTAAGATGGTGGTTGTAGAATTTTCTACTAATACATGAGACAAATTTTTCTCATTTTTTTTTGTAGAATAAATCCGTCCACCAAATAGATCCTTAATTATAAAGAATAAAGATTGTTATACATAGAGAAACTTAAAAGAGCTAAGACTAAAAGTTTGAGAATGTGGGAGGATAGATAATCCAATGTAAGGGAAAGATAATTAAATTACTTTAAAATAGAAGGAAATAAAGTACTTTTCGTATCACTAGTTTTTTTTTTTTATCAAAATACATGATATTTTTTATATTTTTATTTAATTTAATTTATTTTATTCTCTTATCAAATCACAACATCAAACCCATTATTTTTAATACAAATTCATTTTTTCACATGCACAAGCCAAAAGACACCACCACAACCACCATTGACCACCGTAGTCGGCGTTGACCTGGCATGGACCGGCGTTGACCGGCCGACCGCCACCATCAGCCACCACCATCAACCTAATTTATTTTATGTATTGTTAAAATATGTTGTAATTATTTATGTTTAGTAGGAATATTTTAATAAAATATATTTTTATTTTATTTTTGGTAAATGTTTTTAAAACTATATGTATTATGAGACGGAGAAAGTGTAACTTATGTGGATCGTTAAGCCCTATAGAGTGTAGTAGTCTACCATATACAAACCGAATTATATCAATGATAATTTTCTATTTTCATCATCACTATTGTGTTTTCTCTTTACAATTATATAATCTTATTCTTTTTTTTAAAGTAATTTTAATTTTATTCTTATTCACAACATCAATTTTCTCAATGATCATTATTGATTCGGTACTTGATTTCTCTAATACGGAGTGATAAGAATTTCCATCGGAATCCGGAAATGTTTTAAATTTATTTCTCTTAAAAATATTTTTAGTGTATTGATTTTCTCTCGCATCAAAATTTTTAATTTTTTTTTCTAAATAAAATAAAAATTATAAAGACTTTGTAATTTTTTTTTTCCTAGTAGGAAACTAAACAAAACTTTAATTATTTAGGTATTATTACAACCTAAACACGATTTTAACGTTTATAGTATGATCAAATTTTAATATATAACCCTTAGTTATGGTACATTATGCGCCTAGTTTGAAATAACGAGTTGTATGGAGAAAAAATGCAAATATTGTCACATCATTTCATCAAATATTCGATTCGATCTCCACTAACCAATCTATAATATACTTTTGATCATGATCGAACCTTTTAAAGCAAAACAAGTAGTACAAGTCTTTCACAAACACAAAATAATTATCTCTCCCAATTGATCAGAAAGAAATTTCAAAGAGAATATATGGCAATCATGATGCGTTGTGTTCCGACTCCGAGCAGATCGGAGATGACGATCGACGAATTCAAGATATGGTTACATAGCTTCGACGCCGATCACGATGGACGAATAAGCGTGGAAGAGTTAGAGGAAGCTTTCCATAGCCTTAAAACTTGGTTCGCTTCGTGGAAGGCTCGAAAAGGAATGAAAGAAGCTGACTCGAATCGAAACGGCTCGATTGACAGCAACGTAGAGGTTGAGAAGCTCGTCAACTTTGCTCAACAAAAGTTGCACATGAAAATCCGTCAAAGCTCTTCTAAGTATTTTTAAAATAATATTAACAATATTCTGTTTTATAATTTGTTTTTATTTATAAAAATTAATATTACGTTGGGGTAATATTTGTGCATTTTATTGTGCTACATATATATAGTACCATCCCAGCAGTACTCTTCTTGTCATGTAAACACTTTGTATATGATGAGATTCTAATAAATTATTGCTAATTTCTGTGATGGGATCTGCTCAATTTGCCAATATGTACTCGTTCTTACTCCGATACTAATCTGTGGAACTATTAGCAGCGGCGACGACGATTTTGCCGGGATTGCTAGGGGTGGGGAAAAATAGATCAATCGATCAAAATCGATCTAATTGAATCAAGCCGGACTAAAAATGATCAAAGTTGACCATCAGAAAATACTAATGTGTTGAACTACTAGCAGCCACATTGGATCAACTTCTCAAAAATCAGAAAAATAAAAGTGTTCAAGTTATACTAGCACCATTATGTTTCCCATTATGATGAGATGGAGACGATAACGTTACTCGTTCTAGTTCAAGATTCATAATCCTTGTAACCTTGTTTTGACATTCTCTCACGGTTTCGTTATTATGTATGTATAGTTACAACATCTAATGAAAAATATATAGAGTGATCATGTTTTAACAAGTTCTAATCTAGAATATATGACAATACAATCTTTCGAAGTATACACTCTAGCTTTCATCGAAGTAATAATTAGCTTATGGTTTTCAGGCCTCAACTGTAATCATTCCATTTTCGTTTCAAGGATCCTCCCCTCCTACACAAGTACTCCCTCCGTTTCAAAATAGATGTAAATTTTTACATGCAAATTATATTGAAAAATTTGCATCTATTTTGGGACGGAGGTAGTATTAATCTTCCCATCAGTTTTCTCTTCGCTTGTGGTTTTCAGACCATTTATCTTTAAGATTGATATAATTATCCATATAACTTGTAATCTTTATAATCGTGTCATTATAAAATAAAAAATGGTCCAACCTTGGTATGGTCTGACAACAAAATCGAATTCGAGAGCTATCTCAATCTGATATTATCAATTCCTTTCTCATATAATCATATTATTTTCTCATGTAAACTATCAATGTCTATCAAAAATTACTTGGCATAATCAATCCATCAAAAAACCCAAAATTCCACAAGTTATGAATCTAATTGTTGGAACAAAACATGCAAAAAGTTATACTATTACATGGTGATTATAATACTAACAAGTTCTGTAAGGAAAAAGAAAAATGCAAACTACAACACCTGTTGATTTTCTTATGTTACATAAGAACATCGTCACCAAGGAGCAGTGACTTCATCTTGAAACTTCAGTTCATAACAGTCAGCTTTAGTCTTCAAACGTTTGAGTTCAGCATCATATTTCTCAGAAGCGTCCTTCAGTTCCTCGTGTTTCTCTTCTAGACTTTTTATCTCTTCTTCTGCACGAGTCCTCTCGATCTTCGCTTCCATATATCTCCTTGTAAACGAGGCTCCTTCTGATTCAAGTGCAAGATTTGCCAGCTGGCAAAGTCGAGAATGCAAAAACCCAATCTTCATCCCCAAAAGCTCAAAAGCTTTCAGAGATCTCTCCCAGCCAGAAAACTCTTCTCGCGAAGTCGTAAGCTTGCAGCTGGCTAGAGCATTAGCAATGCTCACGGTTTCTGATATCGTTCCAATAATCAACTTGTAGTTGATTCCGGGGATGAGATTCTCGTGCAAGAACGCATTCTGACTACAACAAAGGTCATAGTATTTGTCTCTTGTATTGTCTTGGAGCTCTGAATCAATAACTAAACCATCCACCAGTATACAAAAGTCTTCCAAGCTTTTGACGTCGTTAAACTGGAAAGTTGGTGTGGCTAACTTGTGACCTTCTAGAACCTCTGAGCCGATCTCTTCGCTGTCAATTTCAGATTGTTCAGCAGCTTGTGGCATATTTTTAAAAGGAGCTGATGATTTATGCTTGCGAGACTTTCTATTCTCCTTTTGCATATTGGCTAATGGAAGAGACTTGCGTTTCTTCTTTGTACTTTTACGAGAGGCCGAAACAGCTTCTGCAATAACATTTATTGAAACGAACTTATGTATATATTCTATAGGAAAGAATAACTTTCAACCAAACATGAAAACACAGATAACCATTATTACAGAGATTAAAAATAAAATAAAGAAACTTGCCAGCATCATTTTGTGTTATTTGCGCTTCCAGATTAAGCAGACCAAGCGCCCCATCGAGTTCAGACATGTCATGTGCCCTTATAATGTATACCTAAGAAAATAAAAACAAAATACAATGACGATGCCAAAATATATCATAACAAAATTTCATTATACTGCAGCCCTGCCAAATTGGTTCACCCCAAACCTCCCTATCCAGGAAAAAAGAACAAGCAAATGCGGCTCTGAAAAAAATATCAGTTTTACCGTAGAGTGTTAGTTATAATGCATTAAAATATCAGGGAACGTTACGAGCCAAAACACAAAATACCTACTAGGGATCTAATTACTTGTTTATCCTAATCTTACAACTAAAGTTATCAAGTTTCTCTTTTTAAATGCCTGGAGATGCCATTTGCGGGAAATTTTTAACTCCTGCACAATCCAGTTCAAAGTTTCCAACACACTCGCGTAGGCATGCAGTATCATTAATGATGCTCATTAATATCAATTACTTTATAGTACCTCGGTCCCAAAATACTTGTCAATTTTTACAAACATGTTGTGTAGGAAAATTGACAACTATTTTGGGATGGAGGTAATATCAGACGGATTCATCAAGCATTCAATACATGCTTAATGTATAATAAACACAGGAAACAATATTCACCTTGAATCGTTTAGGGCCGATTAACTGGAAGATCAAAACGTCTCCCTCAAGCAAGTTGTGTGCCATACAAAACTGTCTCCAACCAGCACTTAACCCAGTCTTGTATGCAATGTACTTGATCTTGAACTCGTTTCCATTTTCATCTTCTAAGGTGACAGTACCATCCTCATGTGGTAAGTGTGTCTTGCAGAATGGTCCAGGAAGCCCCTAATGAACAACAAAAAGGTTATACAAAATTATATAGTTCTAATATTTCTAAGATAATAATGTTAATCCAAACTCACCATCCAAAAACAGCTGCCGACATGTGATCTAACCAAAGATTTTGCAAAACTAGGCAAGTCAGGTTCTAGATTCATCTGAACCTCTTCAGCACGAATCATAGCCGGAGACTTGGTTTCAGGAGGAGTAGTTTTCTCGTCTCCTTTCTGTTTCTTATGGCTTCAAGTAAAATGAAAAGACATGAGATCATTAAGCTTAACTTGTAACAAGCAAATAATTAAAAGATTGGATACATAAGAGCATTTTGGATACTTCACTAACCTCTTGTTCTTCCCTGATCGATCAGATGGCGCCTGTTAAAAAAATCAAGAAGTTCATTGCTCCATTAATCAGGCACTAAAACTTATTAGAATACGAAATAAATCTAACTCGATCGGTCAATAAAATACTCAATTCCAGGCTTATTGAATTGGATTGTACATAAAAACTTAGCTGCAATCAAGCAAACAGCGAAAAGGGTCGATTCGATTGGAATCTTAAGACTCACCTGCTTAACGCTTGTCTCTGAAACACTCTTCTTTACAGTATACATCAATTCTTTCTTCTCTGTCGGCTTTCTCTTTCTCTTACCCTGCAACCCAAAAGCAAGATAAACAGAGCATATATATCAAACCCAGAAACCTGATTAAACTTAAAATGATAACTTGGAATCAAGCCCTGGAAAAATGTTCTGATAGGAAAAAGCTGAAACACTAAACAACCAACCAACTACAAATTAACCCAATTCTTTAAAGCTAATGAACAAGAGATCTAAACCTAATTTGGAGATATAGAGAGACAGACCGTAGGAAATTGGTTTTCAGGATTTGGAGAACGCTGATTAGACAACTGAGCGAGAGTTATAGCTTCTTCTTCATCTAATGGCGGATTGTTATTATTAGCCTGTGCACATTCGACTTGGTTCTCCATGATTCTGAGAATTGGGTGTCGGCAAATTCAATACGACAACCTAGAAAGAGGAGAGAAATGGTGGGTTACGGACCGAATTGTCTGGTTTTTAAAGATTTCAAAGTTTCCATAAATGATGTATTTTTATGATGAGATTGAGAGGAGGGGACTTAAATTGACCTCTTCGTTAGAATGTTAAAGAGGCATCGTTTCTTGGTTATGACTAGAAATGTTCTTGCTTTGACGATTCCATCCAACCAAATCGTAATGCAATAATCTTTTTTATGATCCCCTTGTAATGGGAATTAAAAATGTCATCAGCTTACAAATTAGATTCCGACATGTTAACATAATGCACTTCTAGGTTTTACTTTTGTCTTGCTACAAGCATGAGTATGATCTTAGACGGAGAAATTTATGCGATCAAGTCTGATTTGATAACATTGATCGCATTATGCTATGGAGCTAAACATGTGGTTGATAGATATATCATGGAAGTCTTGTTATTTACTTACGAAGAAGCACATGTCTTCGATTGAACAAAGACCTCAGCTTCAAAGTAGCCATTATTTTTTTTTGTGTTGGTAGGATTAATAGGATTCTAGCGCTTCGTAAAAGCTATATGACATCCTAATCGCGGTGTAATATACGTTTCAACGCTTATTAATGAAAAGCCAAGTTACCATAAAAAAAGTTATAATACCGATACTTGTTATTGAAGTATCTTAGAAATAAATTTTCACTCAAAAATGTATCTTGATTTACAAGATATGAATTTGTCCCAGTTAAGTTCACATTTTCTAAACAGCAATTTCAGTCAGCTATAAGTGTTTGTTGGCAGGGAGTCGGAATGATCATGTGAAATACTTGAAAGTACAAGTTGTTACAGACTTGTTTTCCAATAACATTTACCACAATTTCCTACAACAAAGGTTCTTCCACAAGGAGAAGTGACCTTCCGACTTCTCGGTGAAAAGTTTAGTCCTTTTCTCTTGAATCTGAACTCGACTGTTTCACGAGGACAAATTGAGCTTGAGAAGCTGATGGAGCTAACCAAGTTTGGACTTGAACAGCCAATTCCTGTCAAATTCCAATTTTAAACCAAGTTTCTCAACCCCAACTCCGAAAGAGATTGTGATGGTTTTATTCATCTTTTTAGAAATCTAAAACATTAAAAAGAAAAAGGGTTGACTACATTGATATCACAGTATTCTGAATGACAATGTAAACACCAGAGCCACAACAAACAGTTCTCTAGAACTTCAGCACAAAAAAGAAGCTTCAGACAAATTAATCTAAGCCAATGTAAGAAATGTTGGCTAACATTACAGAGAAGTAGTTTTTTAAACTTCAAAAACTTGTCGATATTCAGAGAGCATCAGATTACAAGACCTCGGATTTGATGCAGAAGACAACCATAATCACAAAATCTCAGATATCTGCAACAAATATCAGATTTGATAAGAATATTGCGTCTGACTATCTGAGCAAGTTAATATTGGAAAACAAACTAGTATGGCGAAAGAAAGATGAGATTTTAGTATGTCTAGATACAATCCAAGCCACAAATCATAATAGAATGAGGCACATAAAGCAAGAATATCTTACATTTATGGGCATCTCAGTGATGACAAGACCGCTGCTTTCTTCAACAGTTTTGAGTGTCACTACTTCACCACCAACAACCATATTGATTACAATCCCATCTGCTAAATCAAAATCAAGACATCATACCTTAAAGTTCAAAATCTATATTAAATATCAAATAGGAAAAATCACATAATTGAGAAATGCACCTGGTGCTAAACAAGTTGCCATGCGCCTCATATACGTCTCCTGCCAGCAAGTGGAAAATAAAAAATGACAAGCTAAATCGGTATGCATCGACTTTCCGGTCGTAAAATTCTGATATCTTTGAAAACCTTGTTTGCAACATACAGATAATGAATAAAAATTACCATATCATGAAAATGGAGACATATGGTGGATATTATTATTAAAGATTGTTTAGTGAAAATATCAAAATTTTATAAAAGTTCCTACTTTGTTCGATTCATAAGACTCAATCGGCTCCCACAATTTTATAGAATGCAACCAAAGGATTTAACTCCATACAGAACTGTAAGAGAAACTTGGACTAAACTGGTAATGTACCTTCTTCAATGGTAGTTCGTAGTTGATCAGAATCCGAGCAGAAATCGAAGGCTCGCCACACGAAAGAACCGGAAGGCAAGTATCAGTAACAACTATCATTTGAGCTTTTTGTCCTTCTTGCACAACCTCGCCATCCTCTCCTAAATGAACAGGAGCCTTCTGGTTCCATCTCATCGTTGCCTGGCGAAAATTATCGAAAACCAGAGACCGTTCTGCATCAGCCAGGTCACTGTACTGCCACACACACAAACCACAACAACAGTAATTAACAAAATTCACAATCCTAAACTACGAAACGAATTGATAAAGCATTTGACAAAACAAATTCTGGAAATACCAGGGAAGCTAATGAAATGTTAGGGAGGTTAGAGACGGCTGAGCAGACAGAATCAAGCTCGTCGCGAGAGCTGCAGCAGACCACCATAGGCAGGGACGGACGCTTCCCCGCCACTCCCAGGAGGTCGACGAATGTTTCCTGCCAAACAAAAAGTTCATGCATTTCTACATTAAACAGATTTTATACAAAAAAGACAGAAAATTTATAGAAATCAAAGAGATACCATCTTAAATTTTTGTCTGTCCACTGCAATATAGAAGTGGCATGGTTGGCTGCCAACAACATTGAGAAGATCATTTATCAATAGCAACAACAACAAAATTCAACAGGAATTTTTATGACAGTGGAAATAGAATTAATTGAGAAGCTTATAAAAAAGAGAAAATTGAAAAGAAAGTAGAAATTGAAGATTGAAAGTTACCTTGAATTGGAAGGGAACTGTGAGGGAGGAGCTTCATTTGTGTCTATCGCCATGGCTATCGATCACGACGACTCCCTTTTTCGACTATGAAGTGGGTTGTTTGTGGTAGACTGTTTGGTCCAAATCAAACAGAATCATTGATTTGACTCGTACTATACTTATTGAAAGAACCACGGGGATGCAATTAGAGATAATTTATAATAAAAGGAGAAAAAAGTGTCATTTATAAAACATTGGGGATGAAATCAACGCGAGAAAATATACCATTGGCTGTATTTTTGTTTCCTCTTCGTTTCCCCGTTCGTACCTCTGTCTGTCTATAGTGTTCGTAAGAGTCAGTCTCTGTGTAGGGCTTTCTCTCTCTATCATCAATCTATCTGATTCTACTTTGCGTCACACAGAGGTGCGCACGTTAAACCAGTTCTCTATCCTACTCCGCCTGAGGTACTTTTTCGTTATCCCACCTCTTGATCTCCTCATTTTCCAGCTAATCGTGATTTTAAGTTTGAATCGTGAATTGAAAGTCAGTGCCTTTGTATATTTTGATATGCGACCCTCACCAATTTTTCTATCTGCTTGTTTTGATTAATCAGGTTAACGAGTTAGTGCCTCTCTAGGGTTTTCGTTTGGAGAGATCTGGTGATAGAAAGGGGGATATTATCGGTATTGATAATTGATTGGCAAATTCCGCGGTTAGGGGTTTTTATTATTTTCATGCTTTTGTTGGGAATCAGATCCGCCGGCGGTGTTTATAATTCATGTCGGACCGTGATATGGCCAATCCTGGGGTTGGGTCCAAATTCGTGTCTGTGAATCTGAACAAGTCGTATGGGAAATCCCAGAATCAGCATCATCATTATCAGCACCATCATCATAATCAATCTCATTATGGGGCAAATCGTGGCCGACCTGGCAGTGGTGGTGGAGGAGGAATGGTTGTCCTTTCAAGGCCTCGAAGCTCGCAGAAGGCTGCTCCGAAACTTTCTGTTCCACCCCCCTTGAATTTGCCTTCCTTGCGCAAAGAGCATGAACGATTCGATTCCTTGGGATCAGGAACTGGCGCAGCTGGTGGTGGTGTTTCAGGCAGTGGAACAAGGCCTACTTCTTCTGGTATTGGCTGGACTAAGCCTGTCACAGTTGCTTTGCAGGAGAAAGAAGGATTAGCAGTTGGGGTTCATGTTGCCGACGACGGCGATCAGATTCCGTCCCGTGTTATCGATAAGGGAAACAGTAGTGTGTACGTCCCGCCGTCAGCTCGTTCAGGCGTCACTGGACCTGTAGTTTCTTCTTTTCCACTTGTTGAGAAAGTTTCAGTTTTGAGGGGTGAAGACTTTCCATCATTGCAGGCTGCATTGCCTGTTGTTTCTGCGCCTGCTCAGAAACACAAGGATGGCGGTAATCAGAAGCATAAGCAAACAGAAAATGAGGAGTTCTCTAATGAGCAGAATAATGCCTCTCGACTGAGCTCGCATGTTGATATGAGGCCACAATTGCAGTCCTCAAGGCAGGGTGTCGGCAATCGGTCGAATGAGAATTTCAATGACCGTAATGGTTCTGTTGGTTCTTATACCTTTGAGAAAGTGCGGAAGCAGGAAGAATACTTTTCAGGGCCACTGCCACTTGTCAGATTTAATCCGCGATCTGATTGGGCTGATGATGAACGTGATACTGGGCATGGTTTTTATGATAAGAGCAGAGATAATGGGTATTCTAAGACTGAGACTTTCTGGGATCATGATTTTGATATGCCCAGGCCTACTGTTCTGCCTCACAAACTAACTTACAATGCATTTAGCAGGACTGGACCGCGTGACAATGAAACTGGAAAGTCATCTTCCAGTGAAGTCAGTAAAGCTGGCCCTTATGGTAGAGATACGAGAATTCCTAGTGCAGATGGACGGGAAGGACATTCATGGAGAGCTTCTTCTCTTGTTAAAGGAGGACTTGGTACCCATGAGCTTCCGAATGACCGTAATGTTGGCAGTGCTAGACCAACTACGTTGAACTCAGAAAATGAGAGTAAATATAATGCCCCTATTCCTTTTAGGGATAATAGTCAGAATGATTTTGGAAGGAGAGATGTTGGATATGGACAGAGAGGGAGACAGGCTTGGAACAACAATGTTGATTCGCAGGAGCGTTATGGCAGTGAACAGCATAACAGATACAGAGGCAATACCTCCCAGAATGGTCAAGTGTCAAAAGGTCTTCCTTTTAGTGATCCTATACTGAACTTTGGAAGGGAGAAGCGGCAGTTCTCAAAGAATGAAAAGCCTTATGTAGAGGATCCTTTTGGTGCTACTGGTTTTGATGCATGTGATCCTTTTTCAGGGGCTCTTGTTGGGTTAGTGAAGAAGAAGAAAGATGTGCTGAAGCAGACTGATTTCCATGATCCTGCTAGAGATTCCTTTGAGGCCGAACTTGAGAGAGTCCAGAAAATGCAAGAACAGGAGCGGCAACGGGCCGTTGAAGAGCAGGAGAGGGCATTGGAGCAAGCTCGCAGAGAAGAAGAGGAGAGAGTGCGGTTTGTTAGGGAACAGGAAGAGAGGCAAAGAAGGGTAGAAGAAGAAGCCAGAGAAGCTTCATGGAGAGCTCAACAAGAGAATCTGGAAGCTTCGCGTAGGGCTGAGGAACTAAGGATTTCTAGAGAAGAAGAGAAAAGGAGAAATATGCTGGAAGAGGAGAGGAGAAAACAGGCCGCTAAACAAAAACTTTTGGAATTAGAGGAGAGAATTGCTAAGAGGCAAGCTGAAGGAGTAAGGGGTGGCAGTAATTCTTCAGTCATTGTAGATGATAAAATTCCTGGGACGTCAAAAGTGGCAGATTTAGGTGAATGGGAAGATGGTGAGAGGATGGTGGAAAGGATCACAACTTCTGCATCTTCTGATTCCTCTGGCTTGAACAGACCCTATCACATGGGTTCTGGACCACACTTTTCTACAGATGGAACTTCTGCTTCCATGGACAGAGGAAAACCTGTCAATTCATGGAGAAGGGATGTATTTGATAATGGGATAACCTCTACATTACCTGGCCAAGACTTGGAAAATGATCATCACAGCCCTAGGCGAGACGCTGCAATTGGGGGAAGAGTGTTTCCTAGAAAAGATTTTTTTGGAGGTCCTGGATTTATGGGCCCTCGTCCTTTCTATAAAGGAGGAATGCATGAACCCCAGATGGATGACTTCCCTCATTTCAAAGGGCAGAGGTGGAATGTTCCAGGGTATGGTGAACCTTATAACCGAAACATGGAGTTTGCTCAATTTAATGAGAATTTAGAGGAGAAATATGGCGAGATTGGATGGGGACAGGGTCATTCTCGTGGTAATTCTTATCCATTATATCCAGAGCGACAATATCAAAGTCCTGAAGCGGATGGGCTTTATTCCATTGGGAGGTCACGATACAGGCAGCCTCGTGTTTTACCTCCGCCAATGAGTTCCATGCAGAGGCCACCTCACAGAGTTGAAAACTGCGGTCCCTCTACTTTCTTAGAAAATGAGATGCGATACAATCATGTACCGAATAATGAACCTACCTTGCAGAGAGGTTACCAAAGTGATCATCGGGATGATCTTGGACAACATGAATTAGTTGATGGCTCGTCAAGAGAATTCTGACAATATGATAAAGAAGCTGGACAGGAATGCAACTCCAGGGTGTGACTCGCAATCCTCGTTATCTGTTACAAGTCCTCCTGACTCTCCGGTTCATCTATCTCATGATGATTTAGATGAATCTGGAGATTCTTCTGTGCTGCTGACCGCTGGAGATGTTAGAGGAGTGGATGGACAACAGATTGATCCTGTTGGCATATCTACTGAATCTGGGAAAGAGAACATGATGACCGGAACAAGTTCCGTTGATGATGATGAAGGATGGGCTATTGAGAACAATGACCAGTTGCAGCAGCAAGAAGAATATGATGAAGATGAAGAAGGATATGGAGAAAAAGACGAGGGTCATGAAGTTGATGATGATAATATTGATCTGACTCGTGAGTTGGAGGATCTGCAGTTAGAAGATAAAGAAGACAACTTGATCCTTGGCTTTAATGAAGGGGTTGAAGTTGGAATGCCAAATGATGAGTTTGAGAGGAGTTCAAGGAATGAAGACACTACATTCCAGATACAAGAGATGTCTACCGGTACTGAGGGGGAACATGGATCTTATAATAGGATATGCAGTGATGAACAAAACCTTGAATCTCTGAATAGCCCTGCTACTGCGTGCGTTGATGATTCTTCTGGAATCTTTGAAGAAGCTGAGAAGGTTATGCAACATTTGGTTATGCAGTCTAACACTACACCAACTGACCAAGTGGATGTTGATCCTACTCAACACCAAGTCTCATCGACTTCTCCAACGGTTGTGTCTACTGTATCTGCTGCCCGAGTCAGTCTGAGGCTCCTGTTAAGCTCCAGTTTGGGCTGTTTACGGGTCCATCTCTAATACCATCCCCAGTCCCTGCTATACAGATTGGTTCCATACAGCTTCAGTTGCATCCCCAGGTTGGCCCTTCTGTCGGCCACATGCATCCCTCACAGCCTCCTCTCTTCCAGTTTGGTCAGCTTAGATATCCCTCTCCTATTTCCCAGGGATTACTGCCATTGGCTACCCAGTCCATGTCCTATGTACTGCCCACTGCACAAGCCAGTTTTCCTCTGAATCAGAATCCTGGAGGTCCTCTGCGTGCTGCATTGGGTCAAGATGCTCCTGGTCGTAATCTTATGAAGAATGGTCCTGGCCCTATTCAGAGGAACTCGGATATATTAAAATCAATGCCGGCTAGAGAAAGACCAGAAGGTTCCGTCACATCACAGCAAACTAGAGTGGATGTTCCTCATACCCATGATGATAAGAATTGGTCAGAGTCGGGTACAGAAGCAAATCAAGGGCTCTACATTGGAAGGAACTCGAAATCAGAAGCACAATTTCCAGCTGGAGCTGCTTCGGCTCATACATTTTCAAAAGGAAAACATATGGGCTGGTCAAAGGGCCAAAGCCTAACTTCTGGTGGAAGAAACAAGAAATACGTATTTGCAGTAAAAAATTCTGGCTCTAGATCTTCGATGTCATCTTCTGAGACTACTCGTATAGAATCTATTACAAATCAGAGGAGGCCTCGACGACAGCGTACTGAATTCCGAGTCCGGGAAAATGCTGATAAGAGGCAAGCTACTAGTTTTGATTCATCAAGAAACTTGGGTTCAGATGATGCGTTGAATGGTAATGGTACTAATGGAAGGGCTGGTGCAAGTTACATGAGAAATGGAGCTAGAAAGATTGTTTGGTGGAATAGGTCATCCAAACAGATTTCGGAATCAGAAGGCACAAGTTCACTTCCAGATAACTCTCAGGATGTAGATGCTGGAAGCAGAGCAGTGAAGGGTTCTGGTAAAGAGTCACAAACGAAGAGTCGGAACTTGCCTTCTGGAGATGGACACCTTAAAAGGAATATATGCTCAGAAGAGGATGTTGATACCTCATTACAAAGTGGCATTGTTCGAGTTTTTGAGCAACCTGGCATAGAAGCACCTAGTGATGAAGATGACTTCATTCAGGTTAGGTCAAAGCGGCAAATGCTGAATGACCGGCGTGAACAGAGAGAAAAGGAAATCAAAGCAAAGTCTCGGGTCTCTAAGGTCTTACTACATTTTTTTTTTCTCCGATCTCTTTCTGTCTTATTTTGTAATTATGTTTATGTTCTCATTTACTTAAGCTTGTTCAATTCTCTGTGTGCCAGATGCCACGGAAATCTCGCCCTTCTTCACAAAGTGTTGGGGGAAGCTCAAATAAATTATTCCCGTCAGTTGGTGGAGACACAGCTAATGGCATTTGTTCTGATTTTGTTGCCACAGACGGTCGTAGTAGCATTGGAAAGATTGAAGCCTCATCAGGATTTAGTAACTCTACCTTGTCCCAACCTTTGGCTCCGATAGGCACTCCTGCTGTGAAAATCGAACCTCAGGCAGATATGAGAACTCAACCAATCAAGTACTATTCTATTGAAGACATTATCTATTTCCAATGGGTTATTGTATGGATCTGTGAATCTCACATACGCTTTACAGGTCCCATCCGACAAGCTCCCTTTCCGTAGTATCTGGTGGTGGTGGAAAAAGCCTTTCATCAGGCTTGGCCTTCGAGAGCAACAGTAAGGTCCTGGATAACGTTCAGACATCATTGGGCGCATGGGGCAATCCACGGATCAATCAACAGGTGCGTCAGACTTCTCTGCTTGTTATCTAATAGTTAGAATAACAGCTGGCTACTTGCATTCATCTCTAGCTTTATAGATTGTTGGCTTGATTCTTCTCTTCTTTGTTCTGGTTTTTTTTGGGGTTCCTTTGGAAGCCATAATTTTAGCGTTGCATGTAAATGATTTGAAAGAGTTTGCATTCAATGTTTTGGTTTTTAGGATTTGTCGAGGGTTATTATACATTTTCTTTCCACTCCTTTTTGGTTTCTATGTTTATGCTTGATATGTTAACGGTCATGACTTGATTAAATTCTGACTTGGTTTCTAGTCTAGTAGTCACAAATGAGAAAGAAGTCTTCCTTCTCACTTCAGTTCTTGTAATCTTTTAGACTGTGGTTGGCTGATGAATCTGAGACTTATTTCACTCATGGCAGGTTATGGCCTTAACGCAGACCCAACTTGATGAAGCCATGAAACCTGCTCAATTTGATTCTCGTGCTTCTATGGGAGATCAGTCTACCTCAATTGGTGAACCTGTCATGCCATCATCCTCTATCTTGACAAAGAACATGTCACTTTCCTCTTCTGCAAGTCCAGTCAACTCTTTACTGGCTGGGGAGAAAATTCAATTTGGTACGCACTTAAATTTGTTGCCTACTTAAGTTTCATGGTCGTGATAGCCTGATTTAAACAATAAAAACAAAAACTTGTACTTCTATTTTCAGGTGCAGTCACGTCTCCTACAATTCTCCCTACCAGTAGCTGTCCTGTAGCACATGGTATTGGCCCTCCAGGTCCATCACGATCAGACATCCAAATTTCTCATAACATGCCTGCATCTGGGAATGACTGTTTCTTTGAAAACGAGAAGCAGCCGAATGAAGCTTGTGTTAATCTGGAAGAATGTGAAGCAGAAGCTGCCGCTTCAGCTGTTGCTGTTGCGGCAATTAGCAGCGACGAGACGGTTGGGAATGGAATGGGTACTTGCTCTGTCACTGTTGCAGATACCAAAAGCTATGGTGGTGCTAACGTTAATGGTATAAATAACACCGTTAGTTTTTTTGCCTTGTATATTTTCTTATCGATTATTATGTATTTACTGTATCTATCCATTGATTAAGCAGGAGTGGCTGATGATCATAAATCCTCCAGCCATTCAAGGGGTGAAGAGTCTCTTAGTGTAGCTCTTCCAGCAGATCTTTCAGTTGAGACCCCACCAATTTCCTTGTGGCCACCGCTACCAAGTCCTCAGAATTCGTCAAGCCAGATGATTTCGCATTTCCCTGGAGGACCTCCTTCACATTTCCCATTTTATGACATGAATCCAATGTTGGGTGGTCCCATATTCGCTTTTGGACCCCACGACGAATCTAGACCCGGTCAGTCGATGTCCCAGAAGAGTGTCCCACCAAGCTCAGGGCCTCCCGGAACGTGGCATTCCGGAGTTGATTCGTTCTACGGTCCTCCATCAGGATTCACCGGCCCTTTTATCAGTACGCCTGGGGGTATACAGGGAGTCCAAGGCCCTCCACACATGGTTGTGTACAACCATTTTGCACCAGTTGGACAGTTTGGACAAGTGGGGCTCAGTTTTATGGGCACAACATATATTCCATCTGGGAAACAACCTGATTGGAAGCACACTCCTGCTGCTGCCTCATCGGCCATGGGTGGTGGTGATGGGGACATGAAGAATTCGAACATGGTTCCACCACCACACACCAACATGGGAGCTCCTATTCAACACCTTGCCCCTGGATCTCCTCTCTTACCCATGCCATCTCCTTTGGCCATGTTTGACGTTTCTCCTTTTCAGGTAATATCAGTTTGCTGTATTGAATATCTCTTCTCTATGCTAAATATTTCTTCTTGGATAGATAGGGCAATGAATATTTTTGTATACTATTTATCAATAAACTAGCAATAGACTGTGATGTTGCTGGGATAATGAGTATTTTTGTTTGTGTATAACTAATTGTATTTGATCAAAGACCATGGATATTCTATTCGTGTCTTAACTAATTGTAATTTGGTTTTAAATTGTTTTTCAGTCGTCTCCTGATATGTCAGTCCAAGCTCGTTGGTCCAATGCTGTGCCCCCTCTTCAATCCATGCCAATGTCAATGCCATTTCCACAACAGGCAGAAAGCACACTTCCGTCTCAATTCAGTCACGGGAGTACTCAAGCTGATCCGCCTATAACTGCCAGTAGGTTCCCAACTGAGTCGAGAACAGTCCCTTCTTCAGAACACAATCGTAATTTTCCAGTGATGACAGCAAATTCAACCATCTCCCAGTTGCCCGATGAACTGGGGTTAGTAGATTCTTCGTCAAGTTCTGCTGGTGGTGCCAATAGCTCATCAGCTAGCAATGTCATAGATGTCGGCAAAACTGTGGTTATCCCGGAGAATGCCCGAAACAATAATAGGACAACTGGAAGGAGCACAAATTCTTCTTCATTCAAGCCTCAGTCTTCTTCTCAGCAAAATAATATGGCTTCCCAGCAACAGTATGGGAATAATTACCAGAGAGGTCCTAGTTTCTCACAGAAGGGCAATTCTGGAAGTGACTGGTCACATCATCGTAGGACAGGGTTCCAAGGAAGGAATCAGCCATTGGGGTCAGATAAGGGATTTGGGCCTTCGAAGATGAAACAGATTTACGTGGCTAAGCAGCAACCTGCTACTAATATTGCTACTACTACAACTGGAACAACAACCACATCTTCTTGAGTATTTGCCAAGAATAATTAGCGTGTGCACCAAGGATTGTCGAGCAGGTTCATTTTGGCATTTTTTTTTTTTTTTTTAATATTTGAAAACGAAAGTGTTTAGGGTTTTTGGTGAAGGGGGTTGTGTTAATTTGAATCCTTCACCTTCTATTTTCATTTTTAATTTTTTTTGGAATAGCATATGGAACCAATTGATGGATGATGAAGCTGATATATGTATCTTTTTTGTCGTGTTAGGTTGTCATAAGACAAAAGGTTTTGGTGATGTTGGATTCCCATGATCAAATGTCATGTTTTTCTTTCTTCGCAAGTATTCTTTTATCTTGTTAGCTATTATAGACAGTAGGCAAATTGAGTTAGGAAAATTAAATTGTTTTTTATTTATGAATTGTTATAGAAGTAGTATTGAATACTTAATTAAACGAACAAAGTATATAGATATAAAAGTTATTTTATTATTATTACATCTCTCAAGTGATCTCTCTATAACTACAGTACTATACTCTCTCCACTTTCTAATTTTATGTATCAAATGAATGTGAGTGGATGCAGCCCTTTAGTACTTAAACTTACCGCCTCAAGAGTATAAAATTAATTTATCTTAAACAATTATTATATATAACTTTTTTATTAGAAATGTTAAAACAATATCATTTCAAATCAATTCTTTCCACACTATTTTGATTTGGTCAAAAAAGTTGAAATAAAATATCAAAAATATCTTCATCACTTAAAACAGTCCCATATTTTAGAAAAATAATTTAAAAAGTTTTTTATTATGAATTCTATTTTACGTAATTAAATTAATGAAATAAAAAAAACAAATATTAATATCTAAAGGCATGATGGAAGTCTATGAAGGAAATATATAATATTTACAAAAATAAATTAGAGCACATCATGAAATGAAAATAATATATTATGTTGACTATCTTATAAATTAATATGAATATATTAGACAAATATTAAAAAATGAGAGAAAATATTTAAAAACTTTAGAGACATTGAAAGTACAATTAGAAACTATATAACATAATGGCCGTGACATACGATATATTAAAAATAAAAGAAGATTTAAAAGATTTTAAAAATAAATTATATGAAAAATTAAATAACTTAAAAAATATGATTATCAAAAATCAAAAAACTATTGAAGGATCGTTTTCTATAATAAATGAATATATAAATCAACATAAATCAAAGACATACATCAAGAGATAAATAATTCGAAAAATTATCTTAAAAATCTTCAAGATCTATTAGAAAATTAAAATAAAAAAATTTCTCACGAGGGGGGATATTATAGAAAAATTAAATGAACAATTATACAAATTTAAAAAATTAAATTCTGAAAAAGGAAAATCTATAATCCATTACTCAAATATTCAACAAGAAATTATTATTACAAAACCCAAAAGAATAATCACTTTAGAGTCACCTCGTAGACTTATATAATGAAATCAAAAAAATATCTGGTTAAATATCAGAAGTTAGACAACTTTTATCTCAACTAAGAATTATTGAAGAAGAAAAAAAAACTTATGAACATAAAAATTATAACATAGATGATGATAAAAAGAAGTAGTATATGGGTATGAATCAGAAGATGATTTACCATTTAGAATGAAATTAGAAGAAATCCCAAAATCAACTTCAGGTCATAAAAGGAGAAGATAATTTTATCATAACGATTATATGAATGAAAGAGGTTATACCAGACAAAATGATAAATGGAAAAAATTTCGTGACGAATATACACCATCAATTAAAACTAATATAAATATTTTAAATCTAGACTGTGTACAGAATAAAGATGAAGGTTTAACTCTTTGGATGAGTAATACATGATTATTAATTCAACTAGAAAAAAATATTTAAAGATTTTAATCTTAGTTTGGACTTTTGTTACTTATAAAGTAACAGGATCTGTAGAAAATTATTTACAAACTTTATCACAAACACAAGTAGATATTTTACTAAAAGATAAAACAACAAACTCAGAAGTTTTCTTCACATTAGTAGATACCATAAATAGAGAATTCTTAGGAAAAGATGATGTAGATAAGAAAAAAGCAACTGAAGCCGCTGAAGTAGAAAAAACTTTATGGCATCTCAATAATATATAAATTTTTAATATGTGTGATATAAAATTCTATACATGTGAATTTCAAAAATACTATTATAAATTACCTGTAGAATCTAAAGAAGCACATAAAAAAACATATTTAAATAAATTGCCATGACCACTAAGTAAAACTATAAAAGATATATATATATATATATTGCAGAAGTAACAAATAATAGAATAGCTCATATATTAGGAGAAGCCATAGAAATAACTCAAAAGTATATAGCTAAATAATGTTTACAACGATCAATAAAAAATCAACTTAAACATCCTACTGGACAATTATGTTGTAAAAATAATCCTAGAATACCCGATAATTATGGATGTAACAAAGAAAAAAGAAGAATTATAAAGAAATATAGATGGAATAAATTCTTGAAAAATAAATATAAAAAATAAAACTATAGAAAAAATAACTTTAGAAAACAAAGTTTTCTAAAAGAAAAATTACACTATAAAAAAGAAAAATATTACCCTGAAAAGAAAAAAACATGTAGATGTTGGTTATGTAACGAAGACGGACATTATGCAAATAAATGCCCTAATAAAAAGAAAATTGAAAATAAAAAAAACTAAAAATATTAAATATTGCAATAGAAACAAATCTAGAACCAATAAAAGATTCAGATTCTGAAATAGAAGAAATATATGAATTACTATCTAATAGTAGTCAATCTTATGATTCAGAAGAAGATTATTCATCTTCAAATGAATAAACCTAATCTAAATTGTACATTCATAGAAATAAAATGCAAAGAAAAGTCTTATGATGCATATTTACATACATGAGCAACTTTGTGTTTTGCTTTAGCTAGAATTCCATTTCAGTAGAATAAATTACAAAAACTACTAGTAATATCAATTGCATATTTATATGGAAATCATCATTTTTTAATAAAATAAAAATTATATATTTATAGTACCATCAATATATCAACAAGAATCAGGATTATCTATAATAATACGAAATAATTTTCTAAAATTATATCAACCATTTTGTCAGTACTTGCATCATATACAACTAAATAAATTACAAATTACTCAAAAATTTAAGGTTATAAATGAAAGATTAGATATACCTATAGAATTATAAAAAAGAAGTAGAAAAATTAAAAAGAAGTAGAAAAATTATTAGAAAACGTATGTAGTGATAATCCACCAGATCAAAATAAAAATAACAAGCAAGAACTAATAGAAATAAAATTAAAAGATCCTAATCAAGAAGTAAATGTAGAAAATAAAATCCCATATTCAAAATTTAATGTAGAAGAATTTACAAAAAGAATGTGCTGAACTTCTAGAAAGAGGAATATTAGAAGAATCTACTAGTAGACATGCTGCACCTGCATTTTATGTAGAAAATCATAATGAAATAAAAAGAGAAAAAAAGAATGGTAATTAATTATACAAAAATGAATGAAGCAACAATAGGAGATGCTTACAAATTACCTAAAAAAGATTATATACTTTAGAAAATTAGAGGAAGTCGATGGTTTAGCACTTTAAACGCTAAATCAGGATTTTGGCAACTAAGATTACATGATAATACTAAACTATTAACAATTTTTACATGTCCTCCCCATAAACATTATCAATGGACAGTATTACCACTTGGATTAAAACAAGCACCAAGAATTTATCAAAGATTCATGGATAAAAACTTAAAAGGATTAGAAGAATTATGTTTAGTATATATAGATGATATATTAATCTATACAAATAATACATTAGAAGACCATTACCAAAAATTTAAAATAGTCTTAGAAAAAGTAAAAGAAAAAGGATTAGTCTTAAGCAGGAAGAAAGCAATTATTGCTAGAAACGAAATAGATTAAATGGAAAATTAAAATTACAAGACAATGTAGTAGAAAAATTAAATAGTTTTCCTTCAAAAATAGCAGATAGAAAATAATTACAAAAGTTCTTAGGATCCTTAAATTACATCTCAGACCAAGGATTTTTCAAATCCTTAACTAAAGAACGGAGACAATTACAAAAGAAATTAAGTACAAAGATCCTATGGACTTAGAATAATAATGATTCAATAGTTATAGACAAGCTAAAGGATGCATGCCAAAAATCTCAAAAATTATGCAATCCACAAAGTGATGATTATCTGATTGTGGAAACAGACGCCTCTCAAGAAACTTGGGCTGGCTGTATGAAAGCAAAGATTAATATAAAGACTGAAAAGCCAGATAATAAACTAGTTGAAAGACTATGCAAATATATATCAGGGACTTTCTCAGAAACTGACCAAAGATATCCTATTCATGAGAAAGAGACACTCACTTGTCTTAAAACGATGAGAAAATGGAGGATTGAACTTCTTCCTAAAGAGTTTGAACTCCGTATTGATAGTAAATTTCTTACAGGATTTATTCAATATAAAATTCGAAGCAACTTCAATCACAGAAGATTGATCAGGTGGCAGTTAGAGCTACGACAATTTCCCAGTCATAAAATATATAAAATCAGAAAACGTCATCATAGATACCCTGACAAGAGAATGGAAGAAATCATCAAAGGAATGATGGACTAGATAGCTATCAATATAAAAGAAATCGAAGAAAGACATAATGAAATAGTAGAGAGACAGAAGAAAATAACCCCAACTTGAAGCAACCATAATTCAACTTGGAAGAAAAATCCAAACATCAAAATCATGCCGTAAAAACATGGTGGATCCATTATCAGTAACAAAATGAACAACAACAATTGGATCTTCATCCAAGTGAAGCTCGTCAATTATTCCTCTAACATTACAATATGACACTACAAAATCGTCCCAAACAAAATACTATACAATATTTAATGGTCCTATGAAAGGAGTTTATGATCATTGGCACATAGTTTCTGCTTTTGTCTCTGGTCAATCCAATATCCAACACAAGTCATTCCCAATTAGAAAAGAGGCCCAAAAAGCCTATGAAGAGTACCAAGTCCAGGCAGAAATCCCTCATTATAAATTCAAACTTCTTTCTTCACCATCATCCTCAAACATTCCTCAAAGAAAACTTACTACCATAAAAAAAAATCCATCATTAATTTCTAGTGTCCCCATAGAGAAGAAAAAACTAGAGCCAAACAACTATCACCATCAACATTTAATGAGTGTCACTCAATACTCATTAATTACACAGTTGAAGAGATGAGTGACCAATACTTCTACCCGGTAGTTAGGATAAATTCTAACCCTAAATGTATTTTTATCCTAGGAGCAAATTCTATGACCGTATATGGATTTTTTGTCCATGGATTAATAGATACCATCTATTTAGATAATACCACAAAACTCTCAGAATTCACTCCTAAACTAGTCCAAACCGTCAGGAATTACATGGACAACATGGCAAAAAAAAAAGGATATATATAAAAATATATAGTTCATTCTCTGTATACAACGAAGAAAAATCTATTGTCCCAAGTTATGCAGAGATAGAATTAGGAATCTCTAATGGAAATTATCCTCCTAAAGAAGATAAATTCTGTCAAGAACTAATTAATGTCGACGAACTAAATGGAAGATATATAGCAGGAATGCTAAGAGAAACCTCAAGAATAGGCGGAAATAGTCATCGCTACATAAACTACAGGTCAGAGAATATAGTTATCTAATCAAAATTCAGCAAAAAGATAAGTAATGAAGGAATAATAGCCATACAAAACTATAAAGAACCATTCAATAATTTCACTGGACCGCTAGAGAAATTGCCTCAAAAGACAAGAGAAGTAATATGCATGCTTTTTAAAAGCAATGAAGACAAAAATTCAATAGAACTGCAAGCACAATAATGGAGGAAGAAGAAGATAAGAAACCAGCCACCACCACCCAGCAAGATAAGGAATCTTTAGGAAAAGAAAAGCCCGTACCCACTAGTTAAGAGAAATGTATACATCTTTGTCTGTTACTAATAATATCGTTAATGATGTAAGCCCTGATGTAAATAATAAGGTCATAAATAATGTAATATCTAAGGGTATTAAGTGGAATATAGTCCACTTAACGTGTGTATAAATATGTATCCCTGGTTCACTTAAAACTCAAAGTTTTTCAGTATGAAATAGA
Organism: Rutidosis leptorrhynchoides; assembly: GCF_046630445.1. Taxonomy (NCBI): domain Eukaryota; kingdom Viridiplantae; phylum Streptophyta; class Magnoliopsida; order Asterales; family Asteraceae; genus Rutidosis; species Rutidosis leptorrhynchoides. The sequence continues at coordinate 34,654 of NW_027266843.1, forward strand.
ATTCTTCTTTGTTTAAAACAAAACAACGTTTTGATTTCCTGTTTATAGGAAGTCTGTTTTACTTATCAAATACTCAAAAATTAGTTAAAAATATTATAATTCAACATCAAACACTCAAGCATCAAGCAATCCAGCATCAAGAAATCAAGAGATCACCAGCAAAAACATTCACAAAGCAGAATACGTATGGATTCACCAATTAATATACTTGATTTATTTTTGATAGAAAATTTTAGTACTACAAAATTATATGCTCCAAGTAATAAAGCTAGTGCAAAAATATCTCAATTAGACGAAATAATTAATGATTGTAAACAAAAAGTAGATATTAAAAGAGTTAAGAAAATAAAAATAATATTCATAATGATATTACCTTCAGATTTAGTAAAAGAAATAACAACCAGAAAATTCATACAAAAGAATATCTGAGAATTTAGATTTTATGACTCATATAGATATACATTTAAAATATTTATATGAAACTAATATGTATTATGATACTGAAAAAGATAACACTACAGATTGGTCGGACCAATCTATTTAGAATATATCAAGTATTTGTACCTTTATGTGCATAAAATCTAGACAACTCATTAATAATAGCATATAAATTTTACAGAGATAATTTAATGGCAAAAGAAGACTACCCATTTACAATAACTTACGAAATAGAATACACTTTATCAAATAGTCATCATAGTATACAATTTAAAGATAAAAATAAAATTTATTTAAAAGATCTATTTGGTGTCATAGCAAAAATAGGATAAATAAAAACAACACAGATAAGTTCAGTTCCTAGAATAGATAATACAATAACAAAACAACAAATATTTAGTAGGCCAAGTATGAGATTAATTAGAGATAATATTAATTATATAGCAGAGGAAAAATCATCATCATCTAATTTATCTACTAGTAATAACATACAAAAAAAACTATCAAACCCATTAAACCTAAAGGGAGTTGATTCTACTCCAATTGATATGGAGTTGGAATAACACGCCTCCTTTTTGACTGTAGAAAACTTAACGTGATAGAACTTTGATTTTTACTGGATAGAATTTTGTCTCTATTAGAAGGGATGGACATCTACTTGCACTTCATATTTATAACACTCCTTGGATTTCCTAATTATAATTGCGTGCCTCATTAAAACCTCATCGTTAAAAAAAAAATTCGGTGGAGGAAAAAGGGTACACGAATTATATCACACTTAAAAAGACGACTTCAAGTCGCTTAATTAAAAATCTTCACAAGAAAAATCAAGTGGGAAAAACCTTGATCGAAGGACAAAAATATTTACAGTGTATGATGCTCCCCCTCAAATGAACCGTACAACCACTTCAAGGGCTTTTCAATCTTGCTTCTTATGAGCTCGCCGTATACCAATATCATATACAAATTTCTCAAAAGTCGATGTTGGTAATGATTTGGTAAAAATATCAGCAAGATTGTTTATGGATCGTATCTACTTAACATCGACTTGTCGACTATTTTGGAGTTCATGAGTATAGAAGAATTTCATTGAGATATGCTTGGTCCTATCACCTTTGATATATCATCCCTTCACTTGTGCAACACAAGCTGCATTATCCTCATAAATTACAGTGGGAGGTAATTCAACGGGCCCCGGAAAACATGAGTTTCAAATATGAGTTATAATGGATCTTAACCAAACACACTCTTTTCCAATTTCATATAGAAAAATAATCTCTGAGTGGTTTGAAGATGTCGCTACTAGCGTTTGTTTCGTCGATCGCCATGAAATGGCAGTGCCATTATAACAAAATACATAACCGATTTGAGAGCGAGCTTTATGCGGATCAGATAGATATCCCGCATCAACATATCCAACTAAACTAGAGTTAGTTGAATCCTTGAAATAATTTAATCCTAAATCCATGATTCCTCGAAGATATCGGAAGATTTGCTTAATCCCACTCCAATGTCTTCGCGTTGGCTTAGAACTAAATCGGGCCAATAAATTTACCGCAAAAGTGATATCCGGTCTCGTACATTGTGCCAAGTACATAAGAGCCCAATTGCATTTAGACATGATACTTCGAGACCAAGTATCTCTTCATCATATTCTTTAGGACGAAATGGGTCCTTTTGGGGATCTAGAGACCTTACAACCATGGGAGTGCTCAAGGGACAAGATTTATCCATGTTAAATCGTTTGAGCAACTTCTCGGTATATCCCGACTGATGAACTATTATTCCATTCTCTTTATACTCTAGCTCAAGACCAAGATAAAGTTTCGTTTTACCCAAATCTTTAACTTCAAACTCCTTTTTCAAATATTCGACAGTTTTGAATAACTCATCTGGAGTTCTAACCAAATTCATATCATCGACATAAACTGCCACAATAGCAAATCCAGTTTCCGATTTCTTAATAAATACGCATGGACATATAGGATCATTTTTGTACCCTTCCTTGATTAAATACTCACTTACTCTTTGGTACCACATGCCAGATTGCTTTAACCCGTATAAAGATCTTTGCAACTTTATTGAGAATAAGTCGCGGGGAGTGCATGCTTCAGCATTTTGTATGCTTCGAGAATTCTCATATAAATATCAGAATCTAATGAGCCATATAGATATGCCATAACTACGTCCATGAGACGCAATTCCAATTTTTCAAAAACTGTTAGACCAATCAGAAAATGAAAGGTAACCATATCCATCACAGGTGAATATGTTTGATCAAAATTAATCCCAGGTTTTTGAGAAAATCCTTGGGCAATGAGTATAGATTTATATCTTACGATCTTGTTTTTCTCATTTCGTTTCCGAACAAACACCCATTTATATCCAACGGATTTTATATTATCAGAAGTTCAGACTACAGGTCCAAAAACTTCTCTCTTGGCAAGCGCATCTAATTCGGCTCTGATTGATTCTTGCCATTTAGGTCAATCTTGTCTTTGACGGCATTTCGTTATAGACCGAGGCTCATAATCATCATTCATAATCTCAGAAGCAACCGAGAATGAAAATGCATCATTGATGATGACACTATTCCGATTCAGAATCTCTTTACAACAGGTAATGAGATTTTCTGTATTCTCGAGATTTGTGATCCTTTCATGGGTTTTGGCTCCTTCAGGAGGAATATTTTCTTCAGGAACATGTAGCTCTTCAGGAGCAAATTCTTTATTTCTCCCCCTCTTTCGAGGAATAATATCAGTAGATCCTATCGGTCTTCCTCGCTTTAAATGCGAGGCTTTCATATCCAATTTACTTGGTTTTTCGGGAACTACTATTCTTGCTGGAGCATTCGCTGTAGGGATATGCCACTTCGTAACCTTAGCAACATCGTTAAATGCATCAGGAAGTCTATTAGTAATAGCTTGTAAATGGATAATACGTCGTATCTCATTTTCACATTCAAGAGTTTTTGTATCCAAATGGGATAAATCATTCACAGTCCAGGAGAGAGCCTCCCCTGGTTTATGCTTCTCATTCATGGAAGCCTTTTGTTTCCCAACCGATGGGAATATTGTTTCATCGAAATGACAATCTACGAATTGGGTTGTAAAAAGATCACCAATAGCCAGTTCTATAAACCAAATAATAGATGGTGAATCATAGCTAACATAAATCCCCAAACGACGTTGGGGTCCCATTTTACTCCTTTTCGACAATGCTATAGGCACTTGCACGACGCAACTAAAAGTGCGTAAATGTGAAACATCTGGTTCATAATCAAGAACCATTCGAAGGGGAGATTGAGATAAACTAGCTGTGGGGCGCAATCTAATGAGTGCAGCTGCATGCAAAACTGCAAGACCTCAAGCTGTATCATTGATATTCATTCTCAATAATAAAGTGCGGGCAATAATTTGGATGCATTTAATAAGGATTCTGCCAATCCATTTTAAGTATGCATATAAGGAACTGGGTACTCTACTTCAATTCCAAGTGAAGTACAAAATACATCAAAGCTTTTTGATGTAAATTCAATAGCATTATCCATCCTTATACTCTTAATTGGATAATCGGAGAATTGTGCTCGAAGCTTTATAATCTGTGCCAACAAATGTGTAAAGGCAACATTTCGCGTTGATAATAGGCA